>NW_028225187.1:30204064-30236403 GCF_052327205.1 Somniosus microcephalus | reverse complement strand
GACGGTGTCGGGGCCCGAAGTGAGCCGCTCTAACGGCCGCCAGCCCGCTGGGTTTCCCTGCCTACTCCCCGCGGGCCGCCTCGCGCCGCTGGCACTGACCGCGCATGCGCCGCCCGCCCGCGAAGAGCCCGCTCTGGCTTTTTTTTAAACGGCAACCACGCATGCGCACGGCCCTTGCGCAGCCGCCTTGACGCCGGCACGAATGCGCACGGCCCCCGTGACGCCTGCACACAGCCTCGTGAGATCGCGGGGGGGGGAGAGCCTCGGGAAATCGCGGGGGGGAGGGCCTCGGGAAATCGCGGGTGAGAGAGCCTCGGGAAATCGCGGGGGGGAGAGCCTCGGGAAACCGCGGGGGGGGAGAGCCTCGGGAAATCGCCGGGGGGGAGAGCCTTGGAAATCGCGGGTGGGGGGGGAGAGCCTCGGGAAATCGCGGGGGGAGAGAGCTCGGGAAATCGTGGGGGGCGGGGGGAGAGAGCCTCGGGAAATCGCGGGGGGGAGAGCCTCGGGAAACCGCGGGGGGGGAGAGCCTCGGGAAATCGCCGGGGGGAGAGCCTCGGGAAATCGCGGGTGGGGGGGGAGAGCCTTGGGAAATCGCGGGGGGAGAGAGCCTCGGGAAATCGTGGGGGGCGGGGGGAGAGAGCCTCGGGAAATCGCGGGGGGGAGAGCCTCGGGAAATCGCGGGGGGGGAGAGCCTCGGGAAATCGCGGGGGGGAGAGCCTCGGGAAACCGCGGGGGGGGAGAGCCTCGGGAAATCGCCGGGGGGCGGGGGGGAGAGAGCCTCGGGAAATCGCGGGGGGGGAGAGCCTCGGGAAACCGCGGGGGGGGAGAGCCTCGGGAAATCGCCGGGGGGAGAGCTTCGGGAAATCGCCGGGGGGGAGAGCCTCGGGAAATCGCGGGTGGGGGGGGGAGAGCCTTGGGAAATCGCGGGGGGAGAGAGCCTCGGGAAATCGTGGGGGCGGGGGGAGAGAGCCTCGGGAAATCGCGGGGGGGAGAGCCTCGGGAAATCGCGGGGGGGGAGAGCCTCGGGAAACCGCGGGGGGAGAGCCTCGGGAAACCGCGGGGGGGAGAGCCTCGGGAAATCGCGGGGGGGGGGAGCCTCGGGAAATCGCGGGGGGCGGGGGGGCGAGAGCCTCGGGAAATCGCGGGGGGGAGAGCCTCGGGAAATCGCGGGGGGAGAGCCTCAGGAAATCGCGGGGGGGGAGAGCCTCGGGAAATCGCGGGGGGGGAGAGCCTCGGGAAATCGCGGGGGGGGAGAGTCTCGGGAAATCGCGGAGGGGGAGAGCCTCGGGAAATCGCGGGGGGGCGGGGGGGGGAGAGAGCCTCGGGAAATCGCGGGGGTGAGTGCCTCGGGAAATCGCGGGGGGGAAAGCCTCGGGAAATCGCGGGGGGGGGGGAGAGAGCCTCGGGAAATCGTGGGGGAGAGAGAGAGAGAGAGAGGGTGGGGGAGAAGAGAGAGGGGGTGGGGGAGAAGAGAGAGGGGGTGGGGGGGAAGAGAGAGAGGGGGAGGGGAGCGGAGAGAGGGTGGGGGGAGGGGAGAGAGGGTGGGGGGAGGGGAGAGAGGGTGGGGGAGCGAGGGAGGGTGGGGGAGGGGAGAGAGGGTGGGGGAGCGAGAGAGGGTGGGGGAGCGAGAGGGTGGGGGAGCGAGGGAGGGTGGGGGAGGGGAGAGAGGGTGGGGGAGCGAGAGAGGGTGGGGGAGCGAGAGGGTGGGGGAGTGAGGGAGGGTGGGGGGAGGGGAGAGAGAGGGTGGGGGGAGGGGAGAGAGGGTGGGGGGAGCGAGAGGGTGGGGGGAGCGAGGGAGGGTGGGGGAGGGGAGCAAGAGGGGGGAGGGCAGGGAGAGGGGGGAGGGAGGGTGAGAGTAAAGCAGGGAGAGACGGGGAGGGAGAGAGAGGGTGAGGGAGGGAGAGTGTGAGGAGAGGGGGAGGGAGAGTAAAGCAGGGAGAGACGGGGGAGGGAGAGAGAGGGTGAGGGAGGGAAAGAGTGAAGGGGCAGGACAGGGAGGGAAAGAGTGAAGGGGTGGGAGAGCTTACCTTCTTCCTTCCTTCGCAGGGGTCCATCGGGCCACCTTCCCCCCCCCCCGTCGCGCTCTCTCTCTTCCCCCCCGTCGCGCTGTCTCTCTTCCCCCCGTCGCGCTCTCTCTCTTCCCCCCCGTAGCGCTCTCTCTCTTTCCCCCCCCGTCGCGCGCTCTCTCTCTTTCCCCCCGTCGCGCTCTCTCTCTCTTTCCCCCCGTCGCGCTCTCTCTCTTTCCCCCCGTCGCTCTCTCTCTCTTTCCCCCCGTCGCTCTCTCTCTCTTTCCCCCGTCGCGCTCTCTCTCGTGCTCTCTCTCTTCCCCCCGTCGCGCTCTCTCTCTTCCCCCCGTCGCGCTCTCTCTCTTTCCCCCGTCGCGCTCTCTCTCTTCCCCCGTCGCGCTCTCTCTCTTCCCCCGTCGCGCTCTCTCTCTTCCCCCCCGTCGTGCTCTCTCTCTTCCCCCCCGTCGCGCACTCTCTCTTCCCCCCGTCGCGCTCTCTTCCCCCCGTTGCGCTCTCTCTCTTCGCCCCCCGTCGTGCTCTCTCTCTTCCCCCCATCGCGCTCTCTCTCTTCCCCCCGTCGCGCTCTCTCTCTTCCCCCGTCGCGCTCTCTCTCTTCCCCCGTCGCGCTCTCTCTCTTCCCCCGTCGCGCTCTCTCTCTTCCCCCCGTCGCGCTCTCTCTCTTCGCCCCGTCGCGTTCTCTCTCTTCCCCCTGTCGCGCTCTCTCTCTTCCCCCCGTCGCACTCTCTCTGCCCCCCCGTCGCGCTCTCTCTTCCCCCCGTCGCGCTCTCTCTTCCCACCGTCGCGCTCTCTCTCTTCCCCCCCGTCGCGCTCTCTCTCTTCCCCCCGTCGCGCTCTCTCTCTTCCCCCCCATCGCGCTCTCTCTCTTCCCCCCCATCGCGCTCTCTCTTCCCCCCCGTCGCGCTCTCCCCTTCCCCCTGTTGCGCTCTCTCTTCCCCCCCGTCGCTCTCTCTCACTCTTCCCCCCCCGTCGCTCTCTCTCTTCCCCCCCGTCGCTCTCTCTCTTCCCCCCCGTCGCTCTCTCTCTTCCCCCCCGTTCGCTCTCTCTCTTCCCCCCCCCCGTCGCTCTCTCTCTCTTCCCCCCCCGTCGCGCTCTCTCTTCCCCCTGTCGTGCTCTCTCTTCCCCCCCGTCGCTCTCTCTCTTCCCCCCCGTCCCTCTCTCTCTTCCCCCCCGTCGCTCTCTCTCTTCCCCCCCCCCGGTCGCTCTCTCTCTTCCCCCCCGTCGCTCTCTCTCTTCCCCCCCGTCGCTCTCTCTCTTCCCCCCCGTCGCTCTCTCTCTTCCCCCCCGTCGCTCTCTCTCTTCCCCCCCGTCGCTCTCTCTCTTCCCCCCCCGTCGCTCTCTCTCTTCCCCCCCAGTCGCTCTCTCTCTTCCCCCCAGTCGCACTCTCTCTCCCCCCAGTCGCTCTCCTCGCTTCCCCCCCAGTCGTTCTTTCGCTTCCCCCCCCCAGTCGTTCTCTCTCTTTCCCCCCCCCAGTCGCTCCTCTCTCTCTTCCAACAACAACATGCCCTCAAAAAAGCCTCTGCACCGCCCCCCCCACTCGCTCTCTCTCTCTCTCTCTTCCCCCCCCCCACTCGCTCTCTCTCTTCCAACAACATGCCCTCGAAAAAGTCTCTCTCCCCCGTCTCTCTCTCTCTCTTTTCTCCCCATCTCTCTCTCTCCCCCAGTCTCCCTCTCTCTCTCCCTCAGTCGCTCTGTCTCTCCCCCCTCAGTCTCACTCTATCTCCCCCCTCAGTCTCTCTCTCTATCTCCCCAGTCTCTCCCTCTCTCAACATCTCTCTCTCTCTCACCCATCAGTCGCTCTCTCTCTCCCCTCAGTCGCTCTCTCTCTCTATCTCCCCATTCTCTCTCTCCCCAGTCTCTCTCTCTCACACTCCCAATCTCTCTCTCTCACACTCCCAGTCTCTCTCTCTCACACTCCCAATCTCTCTCTCTCACACTCCCAATCTCTCCCTCTCACTCCCATCTCTCTCTCTCTATCTCCCCATTCTCTCTCTCTCTTCCCCAGTCTCTCTCTCTCACACTCCCAATCTCTCTCTCCTCTCTCTATCTCCCCATTCTCTCTCTCTCTCACTCCCAATCTCTCTCTCTCTCTCTCTATCTCCCCATTCTCTCTCTCTCCCCAGTCTCTCTCTCTCACACTCCCAATCTCTCTCTCACTCACACTCCCAGTCTCTCTCTCTCACACTCCCAATCTCTCTCTCTCACACTCCCAATCTCTCTCTCTCACACTCCCAATCTCTCTCTCTCACACTCCCAATCACTCTCTCTCTCACACTCCCAATCTCTCTCTCTCACACTCCCAATCTCTCTCTCTCTCTCACACTCCCAATCTCTCTCTCTCTCACACTCCCAATCTCTCTCTCTCACACTCCCAATCTCTCTCTTTCTCTCACACTCCCAATCTCTCTCTCTCACACTCCCAATCTCTCTCTCTCACACTCCCAATCTCTCTCTCTCTCACACTCCCAATCTCTCTCTCTCACACATTCCCAGTCTCTCTCTCTCTCACTCCCAATCTCTCTCTCTCACACTCCCAGTCTCTCTCTCTCTCACTCCCAATCTCTCTCTCACTCCCAATCTCTCTCTCTCTCACTCCCAATCTCTCTCTCTCACACTCCCAATCTCTCTCTCTCTCACACTCCCAATCTCTCTCTCTCACACTCCCAATCTCTCTCCCTCTCACACACCCAATCTCTCTCTCTCACACGCCCAGTCTCTCTCTCTCTATCACACTCCCAATCTCTCTCTCTCTCTCACACTCCCAATCTCTCTCTCACTCCCAATCTCTCTCTCTCTCACTCCCAATCTCTCTCACACTCCCAATCTCTCTCTCTCACTCCCAATCTCTCTCACACTCCCAATCTCTCTCTCTCTCACACTCCCAATCTCTCTCTCCTTCCCTCTCTCCCTCTCTCTCCTTCCCTCTCTCTCTCTGTCTCTCTCTCTCTCCTTCCCTCTCTTTCTCCTTCCCTCTCTCTCCTTCTGTCTCTCTCTCCTTCCATCTCTCTCTCTCTTTCCTTCCATCTCTCTCTCGCCTTCCCCCTCTCTCTCTCTCTCTCCTTCCCCCCTCTCTCCCTCTCTCTCTCTCCTTCCCTCTCTCTCTCTCCTTCCCTCTCTCTCATTCCCAATTCCAATTCCAATTCAAATGCTTTATTGGCATGAAAGTTTACAGAGAACCATATTGCCAAAGCTTACATAGCAAAAAGGTACAGTTTTCCAACATTCTGTAGGTGTCAATCGATTTGACATTTGTTGGGTACATACAATATTACTTTTAACAATATTAATTTTAAACAGTCTTACTTTTAAACAGTCCTCAGGTTGTGACATGTTGTTACATATTTGGCCCCAAGGTATGGTCTGTCTCCTTCATTCCCTCTCTCTCTCCTTCCCTCTCTCTCTTCCCCCCAGTCGCTCCCTCTCTCTCTTCCAAAAACAACATGCCCTCGAGAAAGCCTCGGCACCGCCGGGCTCCCCCAGCTAGTATATATATATATATAGAGAGAGAGAAAGAGATAGAGGGAGAGGCATTTAGACAAGCTTACATATATACAGGACAAGCATAAAATTAAACCGAAAATGAATACATTGCTGAACATGTAATGATTGATATCGAGAATACATATAAAGGCAACTTCTCTGAGCCACAGTTTTCCTTCGCTAATTGATTAGAAGGGAGCTGTATTATTAATGTATCGCTTCTGTGGCACTGATCTATCTGCAAAGAAGACAGCGAGAAAATTGAAAGAAAAGAAAGACTTGCATTTATATAGTGCCTTTCACGAGCATCGGACTTCTCGAAGCGCTTTACAGCCAATGAAGTACATTTGAAGGGAAATCACTGTTGTATTGTGGGAAATGCCGCTGTCATTTTGAGCACAGCAAGGTCCCACAAACAGCAATGTGATAATGACCAGATAATCTGCTTTTGTTATGTTGGTTGAGGGATAAATATTGGCCCCAGGACACCGGGGATAACTCCCCTGCTCTTCTTCGAAATAGTGGTTTTGGGGCCTTTTTACGTCCACCTGAGAAAGAAGACAGGCCCTCTGTTTAACGTCTCTTCCGAAAGACGGCACCTCCGTCAGTGTAGCTCTCCCTCAGCTTTGCTTGGGAGCGTCAAGCATGGCTTTATCTGCTCAAGACCCTAGAGTGAGGCTCTGAACCCACAACCTTCTGACTCAGAGGCGAGTGTGCTCGCAACTGAGCCACAGTTCACAGGCAAGTGAGTCAAGAAGTTACACTTCCCTCTCTACACTGCTCTGCACAAAACAGCGTGTATTAAAGGCATCTTCCTCAACTGAGGGTGTTGCTGTTAAAATGCCAGCAGCAGTTTGCAGCAGAGATATCAGTTTTCAAAGGAAACTGGTTAAATTGAGCAATGCCTGAACCAAGTTTGCTCTAACTGCAGGCAGCTTGTGATTCAGCCAGGGAAGACTTTGACTAATTATTCTGTTTCTATAACTGCCGGTGCCAGAATTGCTCAGTTAATTTTCTTATTTCACGCTTTATTCTCAGACCTGTACCCAAGATATACATATTGATAATTTATTCTCCAATGTGTTTCATCTTATAGTCATTTGTCCTCAAATTTGCACCAACTTCCCAAACGGGTGAATTTTCCAAATGCTATTTAGGGTTGGCTGAGTGAGGAATAATGACCAGGACACCAGTGCCACTGCCCTGCTCTTCATTGAATCATGGTGTGGGATAACTTACATCCACCTGAGGGAGGAGGAAGGTGCCTCAGTTTACCGTCTCATACTAAAGAGGGCACCTCCGACAGTGCAGCGCTCCCTCTGGCGATTTTACCATCTGCCCTAAATGTGCACCCTCTGGTTGCTGATCTCTGGGCAGTGAATCGGTTTTTCCTATTTGCATTATCAAAATAATTTCTAATTATGAACAACTCTATTAAAACCCCTTGACCTTCCCTGCTGCACAGAGAACAACACCCTGCTTCTCTACTCTGTCCACATAATCGAAGTTCCTCATCTGTTTCCATTATGTTCAATATTCTCTGCATTCTTTCCAAGGCTTTTACATCCTTTGTATAATGTGATGGCCAGAACTGGACATGATGGAGCTGTATAAAACACTGGTTAGGCCACAGCTGGAATACTGTGTGCAGTTCTGGTCGCCACACTGCAGGAAGGATGTGATAGCTTTGGAGAGGTTGCAGAGGAGATTCACCAGGATGCTACCAGGGCTGGAACGCTTCAGCTCTGAAGAGAGACTGGGCAGATTGGGTTTGTTTTCCTTGGAGCAGAGGAGGCTGAGAGGGGACATGATTGAGGTGTACAAAATTATGAGGGGCATAGATAGGATGGATACTAAGGAGCTTTTTCCCTTAGTAGAAGGGTCAATAACTAGTGGGCACAGATTCAAGGTAAAGGGCGGGAGGTTTAGAGGGGATTTGAGAAAGAACTTTTTCACCCAGAGGGTGGTTGGCGTCTGGAACTCACTGCCCGGAAGGGTTGTGGAGGCTGGAACCCTCACAACATTCAAGATGCATTTGGATGAGCACTTGAAATACCATAGCATACAAGGCTACGGACCAAATGCTGGAATATGGGATTAGATTAGACAGGGCGTGATGGCCGGCGCGGACACGATGGGCCGAAGGGCCTCTATCCGTGCTGTATAACTCTATGACTCTATGACTCTATGACAATGTTCCATCTGAGCCCCCAAAAATGATGTGTAATGATTTAGCATTACCTCATAATTATTCATCACTACTTTATGGCTCTATTTATAAATCACATGATACGATATACTTTTTAACAGCTTTTACAATTGGCCTGCCAACTTCAAAGATGTGTGTACGTGAACCTCCAGGTCTATCTGTTCCTGCACCCCCTTTAAAATTACACCAAGCTATTTATATTGCCTCACCTCATTCTTCCCTCCAACAGGCATCACTTCCCTTCATTACATTTCAGCAGCCAGGTCTCTGCACATTTGAAATGATGCCCTTTAACCCCAAGTCCAGGTCGTTAATATATAGGAACAAGAGCAGGGGTCTCAATAAGCGACCCATGGGGAACCCCACTACATACTTCTCTCCAGTCTGAAAAACAAGCCTTCAGCAACACTCATTTCTTTCTGACCCTGAGCTGATTTTATATCCACGCTGCCACTGACTCTTAATTAATATAATTGAGAAAAGGACAATAAGCAGCAATAAGTGGGCAATTAACATTCAATAGTTTTTAATTGAAAGTCGAGGATTAAAAGGAGGGACCCGGATACAGTAGCAACACCAGCAGCAACTACAGGCAGGTTGTATTGATTGTTTAAGGTGTAAGAGTAAACATGTTTGAAGCAGAGGCAAATACAGGGCTATGGCGAAACGGCAGGATATTGGAATTTCATCAGGGTTGCTGCAGCAAACAGCCAGCAGAGAGAGAGACTGACAGACAGAGACAGAGAGAGAGACACACACAGAGATAGAGGGAGAGAGACAGGGAGAGTGAGAGAGACAGAGAGAGAGAGAGCGAGGCAGGCAGACAGACAGACAGACACAGAGACTGAGACAGAGAGAGAAACAGAGAGAGAAAGAGAGAGAGAGAGTGCGTGAGAGTGAGTGAGAGAGAGAAAGACAGACAGAAACAGAAAAACATACAAACATAGAAGATAGGAGTAGGCCATTTGGCCCCTCGAGCCTGTTCTGCCATTCATTGAGATCATGGAAATTCAGTACCCTGTCCCTGCCTTCTCCAAATATCCCTTGATCCCTTTAGCTTTAAGAAATATATCTAACTCCTTCTTGAATATATTTAATGAATTGGCCTCAAGTGCCTTCTGTGGTAGAGAATTCCACAGGTTCACCACTCTCTGGGTGAAGAAATTCCTCCTCATCTCTGTCCTAAATGGCTTACCCCTTATCATTAGACTGTGACCCCTGGTTCTGGATTCCCCCACCATCTGGAACATCCTTCCTGCATCTAGTCTGTCTCGTCCTGTTAGAATGTTATTAGTTTCAATGAGATCCCCTCTCATTCTTCTAAACTCCAGCGAGTATAAGCCCAATCGACCCAATCTCTCCTCATACGTCATTCCTGCCAACCCAGGTATCAGCCTGGTGAATCTTTGCTGCACTCCTTCCATGGCAAGAACATCCTTCCTCAGATAAGGCAAACAAAACTGCACACAATACACAAGGTGTGGTCTCACAAAGGCCCTATACGACTGCAGCAAGACATCCTTGATCCTGTACTCGAATCCTCTCGCTACAAAGGCCAACATACCATTTGCCTTCTTAACCGCCTGCTGCATCTACATGCTTACCTTCTCCGACTTGTGCATAAGGGCACCCAGGTCTCGTTGCAATTTCCCTTCTCCCAATCTATTGCCGTTCAGATAATAATCTGCCTTCCCATTTTGGCCACCAAAGTGGATAACCTCACATTTATCCACATTGTACTGCACCTGCCATGAGAGAGAGAGTGAGAAAGACAGAGAGAAAGACAGAGAGACAAACAGAGCGAGAGAGAGAGACAGAGACAGAGCGAGAGGGAGGTCTGAATGCTGTCATGAGCATCTGCAAAATCCTAAAGTTTCAGAAAACGACAAAAGACGCAATTCAAGCGAAAGAGAAAACAGCATAACATGATTGAATGGTGACTGTACTCAAGATAAAACAAGTCTAAAAAAAACAGAGCAACATGCTGGTGGGGTGGGAGGGGTCGGTTGATGATGATGCGGTGGTATCCGTCACTAATATGCACAGACTGTATAAACGTGTTGTCAGAAAGTTATACAGGTTATGAAAGACTTTATTTAATCAAAACACGATAGTATTCCATGCATGGGTAGTTTTAAAATATAGGTGAGTAGATATTGTAATACAATTAACATAAAAGAGAATATGAGTAACTGATATGATATTGTAGTACTGTATAGCATAGGCTTCACTTTAAAATGTATTTTTGGTCTGTTCAAAGATGACAGAAATGCACAATATTGGAGCATTTTCTCGACCTGAATCCAGTATTTGAGTGATAGTTCTTTATTTGATTTGTGCAATGGCGTAATCTACAGGATATTTGTCAGCAATTTCTCTGAGTGAATCTGAACCGTTCTTTCCCAAGGGAGGGAAAGACTCTGTAAGTAATCAGTTAGAGATTGAAAGGTGGAGTCGAGGAATTTCTCGGTTCTCCAAAATTATTCTGCAGAAAAAGGGGATTTCTGGGTGACTCGGAGATAAGATACTGTATGTGATCAGTGATTAGAGTTGTTAAAGGGTGGATAAAGGGGAACCAGTGGATGTGGTGTATTTGGACTTCCAAAAGGCATTTGACAAGGTTCCACACAAAAGATTACTGATCAAGATAAGAAATCACGGGATTGGGTGTAATATACTGGCATGGGTGGAAGATTGGCTATCTAACAGAAAACAAAGAGTTGGGATAAATGCTTCATTCTCGGGCTGGCAATCAGTAACTAGTGGTGTTCCACAGGGGTCAGTGCTGGGACCCCAACTCTTTACAATCTATATTAACGATTTGGAGGAAGGGACCGAGTGCAACATATCCAAGTTTGCCGATGATACAAAGATGGGAGGGAAAGCAATGAGTGAGGATGACATAAAAAACCTGCAAAAGGACATAGACAGGCTAAGTGAGTGGGCAGAGATTTGGCAGATGCAATATAATTTTGGAAAGTGTGAGGTTATGCACTTTGGCAGAAAAAATCAAACAGCAATTTATTATCTAAATGGAGAGAAACTGCAAAGTGCTACAGTAAAAAGGGATCTGGGGGTCCTGGTGCATGAAACACAAAATGTTAGTATGCAGGTGCAGCAGGTGATCAGGAAGGCCAATGGAATCTTGGCTTTTATTGCAAGGGGGATGGAGTATAAAAACAGGGAAGTCTTGCTGCAGTTATACAGGGTATTGGTGAGGCCACACCTGGAATACTAGGTGCAGTTTTGGTTTCCATATTTAAGAAAAGATATACTTGCTCTCGTGGCGGTTCAGAGAAGGTTCACTCGGTTGATTCCGGAAATGAGGGGGTTGACGTATGAGGAAAGGTTGAGTAGTTTGAGACTCTACTCAATGGAGTTCAGAAGAATGAGAGGCGAACTTGTCGAAACATATAAGATTGTGAGGGGGCTTGATCGGGTGGATGCGGGGAGGATGTTTCCACTGATGGGTGAGACTAGAACTAGGGGGCATAATCTAAGAATAAGGGGCTGCCCTTTCAAAATTGAGATGAGGAGAATCTTCTTCACTCAGAGGGTAGTAAATCTATGGAATTTGCTACCCCAGAGAGCTGTGGAAGCTGCAAAATTAAACAAGTTTAAAATGGAGATAGACAGTTTCCTAGCAGATAAGGGAATTAGGGGTTACGGGGAGAGGGCAGGGAAGTGGACGTGAGTCTAAGTTTGGATCATCCATGATCCTATGGAATGGCGGAGCAGGACCTAAGGGCCATATAGCCTACTCCTGCTCCTACTTCTTATGTTCTTATGTTCTTATATTAACAAAGGACCAGGTCCGTATAGCACCTTCTGTGTAAGCGTTCCTGACTTGCTGATAAGGAATTGGGTGCTGCCTCGGGAAAAGGGCTCGGGTAGGTATGGCGGGGGATGTCAAAGTGAGGATGGCATTGATAATGCTAAGAAGGAAATCACTGTGTCTGTAGAAATAAATCTTAGGCCAGCGCTTTTTCTATATTCCTTCAAAATGGAATAATTTAGGTTCAAAGATTCCCTGAGATATGAAGTGGAAGATCTGCCCCATTGATTCAAATGATGCAGCAATGAAACAACATCACAGGCAACCTCATCAACTAAATATGGAAGGACATTGATGCTATTGTGCCAATTCAATAAAATTACATCCAGTGTTTGTACACATTTGACATGAGTTGGGCACCATAAAATATCATATTTTTGGCCTGATAATTGAGCCCCAGGCCTAATTTGCAGCTGTCATATTTGCCTTTAACTTCAATTAAACATCAGCTCGGCTACACTCTGTAATGTGCAGAATATTACTATCAAATTCTAATACCACAGGGTGGACAACAATGAGCCAAAGCCAACAAGGCAGACGTCTCGTTACTCGGAAGGAGCAATAACCTGCTGTTTGAACATGTTAATACTAAACGGTCACAAGCAACAAGAAATGTGGAAACTGACCAGCCGAGAAAATTAAAAGCATTTCTGAAGCGGCCAGCTTCTGTTAAGGTGCTTTCCCAACTTTGATACTGTGCAGTCACATGGTTCACATAGAGAGCGAGAGGGAACAGTACAGCAACAGGAAATGATAGCTTTAGAAAATATTTGAAAGTCTTCTTCCTGTTGTACTGTCAACCGTGGTTCAATGGGTCGCACTCTCACACAAGCTGATGGGATCAAGTCCCTACTCCAGAGAGCTGGGCACAAAAATCTGGGGCTGACACTCCAGTACAGTGCTGAGGGAGTGCTGTACTGTCGAAGGTGCCGCCTTTCAGATTTTTCTGCTCTCTCAGTTGGACGTAAATGATCCCATGGCAGAATTTCAGAAAAGGAGCATGGAATTTATTCCCGAATGACCTGGCCAATATTTATTCCGCATTCAACATCACAGAAACAGATTATCTGGTCATTACCACATTGCTGCTTGTGGGAGCTTGCTGTGCACAAATTAGCTGCCAAGTTTTCTATATTGCATGTCACTAATTTTCAAAAAGTACTTCATTGGCTGTATAGCGTTTTGGGACGTCCGGTGGCCGTGAAAGGCGCTATATAAATGCAAATCCTTCTTTCATTTCACAGGATAGGTGGCTAGCTGGGAGAGGTTTTGATCTCAGCTTCATTAATATATGTTATACCTCTTATCTTGTGAAAGTTTAATGCATGAAATTTACTCTGCTTACGGGTTTGTGTCTTTGCTTTCCATTTGTCACTCATTAGCGTGCAGTGAAGGGAATAAAGGCGAACAGCATTAAAGAGTATCCACGTCAAACAGCACATACCATTCACTACACCTGGCACAGATGAATGCTGTACTACTGGCAGAATTTTAACTGATATATATTACCCCGAATAAATGGTTTCGTTGGCACTGCCACTCACCTTCTCCTCTTGTGTTTGTAGAACCTACACAACGGACTGTGAACTTCTTCATCCACCATGTTATAGCTTTCGGCTCCTGACCTTTAATGTCCTTCTCCTCCCTCTAGACCGCCGCCACTCGATAAATGATTCTAGCCTCTCTGATACCTTGGAGATTTAACCCTTCCATTGACAACTGCTCAAATATTTTCTGTTCCTTTCCCATTGACACACAAAATCTTGGCATCGCAATTTTGTCTTCAGACTGAACTCCAGCCGAAGCAACTGTCTCTAAAGCTCACCGTTAATGAGCAGCGATAATGATTAAGCTGAGGCTACAGTGCGAGACACATGAACGGGTGGCACTACACCCATTCGATCATCATCTTCTGTTTGAAGTAGGAATTACAGTCAATATTTACATTGAAACACAGAAGATAGGAGCAGGAGTAGGCCATTGGGCCCCTCGAGCCTGCTCCGCCATTCAATGAGATCATGACTGATCATCCAAATTCAGCACCCTGTCCCTGCCTTCTCCCCATATCCCTTGATCCCTTTAGCCTTAAGAGATATATCTAACTCCTTCTTGAATATAATTAATGAATTGGCCTCTACTGCCTTCTTTGGTAGAGAATTCCACAGGTTCACCACTCTCTGGGTGTAGAAATTCCTCCTCCTCTCTGTCCTAAATGGCTCACCCCTTATTTTTAGATTGTGACCCCCTGGATCTGGACTCCCCGACCATCAGGAACATCCTTCCAGCATTTAGTCTGTCTAGTCCTGTTAGAATATTATAAGTTTCGATCAGATCACCTCTCATTCTTCTAAACTCCAGCGAGTACAAACACAATCGTCCCAATCTCTCCTCATACGTCATTCCTGACATCCCATGTATCAGCCTGGTGAATCTTTGCTGCACTCCTTCCAAATGGCAAGAAGATCCTTCCTCAGATAAGGCGATCAAAGCTGCACACAATACTCAAGATGTGGTCTCACCAAAGCCCTGTACAACTGCAGCAACACATCCTTGTTCCTGTACTCAAACCCTCTCGCTACGAAGGCCAACATACCATTTGCCTTCTTAACCGCCTGCTGCACCTGCATGCTTACCTTCAGTGACTGGTGCACAAGGACGCCCAGGTCTCGTTGCACTTCCGCTTCTCCCAATCTATTGTCATTCAAATAATAATCTGCCGCCTTGTTTTTGACACCAAAGTAGATAACCTCGCATTTTTCCAGGTTATATTGCATCTGCCATGCTTCTGCCTAATCGCCCAACCTGTCCAAATCATACTGGAGTTTCTCGGCATCCTCCTCACAGCACACACGACCACCCAGCTTTGCAATGAATGAGCAGTGGCCAAAGGAAGGGTTAAATCTCCAAACAGAAAGCGCACTAAACAATGTCAAGATCACAGCATTATAAATCACCTCCTGGGTAACTGCCATGTCACTACTTCCCCAGTTGCAGGTTCCAATCTTATAACGCTTCTGTTTTACATCCTGCTGTTAGTGGAGTTATCTGGCTGGTGACACAACAGACCTGCACTCAATCATTCCAGAAAGGACATATTGTGGTCAACGCGGTTAAACAGTGTTGATGATTCTAACGCTGACATGCTTCTGTTTGCCTCAATTAAAATAAGTTTTCCAGCCCTTTAGCTTTTCCACTCCCGACTTAACATAGAAACATAGAAGATAGGAGCAGGAGTAGGCCATTCGGCCCCTCGAGCCTGCTCCGCCATTCAATGAGATCCTGGCTGATCATCCAAAGTTATGGAATGTCTCTCCCAGTGTACGGAATTAAACCAACAGCTGCTATCTTCGTAGTTACCGAAATAAAGTCAAAATAATCAAATAATATCCCATCCATATCAGTTCCATCAAGCAGTCTCATTAGAAGGTTGTCCAGTTACTGCACCATCCGACCATACAACGAGATGGAAAAGGTTGGTGTACTACTGCTGAGGGTACTGACCGATCAACCTGGATGTCATGTTCTCGTCACTGCTATTATTTCGTCACCAGCTGCAAAAGTAATCATCCAAGCTGCTGGATTGTTGAATAAATCCAACTGGTTAACGACTGTCTTTGGGGGAAGGAATTCTTCCCACCCACCCCAATCAAGTCTAGTCCCACAAAATAAAAACAGAATCCCCATCGATAGATCACAAGAGCTGATCAGTAATGAGGCAATAATCTGATCAGAGGAATGCAATTAATCACAGCCCAATTGACCAGCAAAACACCCAAATCCCATCGCTAATTCAGCTATCATATGTGAGCCGGTGTCCCTAGGGGCTTCATAAATAGATTCATAGTGTACAAAAACAACTCACCATTCACGACTGGGTGCTGGAGGACTGCAAAGTGTTACCCTGATCCGTTGGATGTGGGCTCGCTGGGCTCCATGTGAAGCATGCTGCATCCACTGTTTAAGGTCAACATTTTCCTGTGTTGTAGCGTCAATTGGTTGTCACCTCATGTTCAGGTACGCGTGACGCTGCCCCTCCCACCATCTTCTACACTCGTTATTGAACCAGGTTTGTTGATCTGGCTGGAGGGCGTTGGAGGAGTGAGGGATATGGTGGGACATGAGGCAACAGCTTGTGCTGGAACGCCTCATGGTTTCCACATTCTGAGCTGCTGGCTCTGTTCTTAACCTGTCCCATTCATAAAAGTGATAGTGCCCCACGACACGCTGGAGGGTCTCCTCAGTGCAAAAACGGGAATTAACCTTCACGAGTAATGTGAGGTTGTTATCTGTGACAAAATCATCATGGACTGGTGCATTTGTGT
This sequence comes from Somniosus microcephalus, assembly GCF_052327205.1. Classification (NCBI taxonomy): domain Eukaryota; kingdom Metazoa; phylum Chordata; class Chondrichthyes; order Squaliformes; family Somniosidae; genus Somniosus; species Somniosus microcephalus. The sequence goes on along the minus strand of NW_028225187.1, from coordinate 30,220,533 downwards.
CAGGGATATTGTAGAGGACGAGGTCAAGTTATCTATTTCCTCATGTTGCTTATCTCACTGACAGCTATGTACTTCAGGATTTTGCCAGCTTGGACGGTGATGGATGTATGAGCCACACATGCTAATGGACAATCAAGTCCCACCACCAGAGGACATTCTTTGTCCTTGCTCCCCTCAGAGCTGGCGATCAGCTTGGTGGAATATTGATCCACCAGCTGATGGAAGGCGGTAGGTGGTAATGAACAGGTTGACTCCTTTCCTATGTTTGACCAGAAGTCTTGAGACTTCACGGGGATATGGTCAATGTTGATGACTCCTAGGGGAACTCCCCACAACTCTATTTTACTGTGCCACACATCACTGGGGGCGACTGCCCTGTCGGGGGAAAGGACATAACCAAGGATGTTGAGGGAGGAATCTGGGACGTTGGCTGAAGGTATGATTCTGTAAGTATCATTGTATCAGACTGATACCTGACTATGTTTAGAGACAGCTCTCACACCTTTGGCATCAGGTAGTAAGGAGGCCTTTGCAGGATCAGACTGGGCTGGGTATGCCCTTTGTAGTATCTTGCTTTGATGTGTGTCACAGTGGAGGGATCCGTCATGTACAGTTATTTGTTTTCCTTTCCAGCGATTTGGTACAACGGCGTTGTTTGCTCTGCGGCTTCAGATTGAAGGTCAGAACCAACTACATCAATGGATTTACATGTAGGCCAAACCGGGAATGGACAGCAAGCTTCCCTCCTTAATGGACATTGGGCAAGCTTGCGGACTTTAGCAATTAAAATCTAAGAACTAACCTCAGTGAAAAATTACCTAAACTTACATAGATTTAATAGCACAGAAATAGACCATTCGCTCCAAATGGTCTCTGGCAGTGCTTATGATCCGCATGAAGCTCCTTCCACCCGACTTCATCCAACTCTATCAGCATATCCTACAAATCCTTTCTCTCTCATGTACTTCTCCAGCCTCCCCTTAAATGCAACTATGCTATTCGCTTCAACTACTCTATGTGGCAGTAAGTTGAAAGTCTGCAGGAAAATATCCACGTGATCTCGCAAAACAACGGGGTTCAAGAACGAACACGCAACAAGAGACATCTTGTGTTTGTCCATCACTGTAACTGTTGGCACTGCGAGCTAGACTCTGTTCATGAGCTCATTCGCTCTTTCTCATAAAGGATGACATGAACCTTGTCATTCAGGTGAAAATTACTGATGTAATAATACTGGGCGGCCTGCTTGTGGCGCTGTCCAGGGAGAGGATAAATACTCGGGCATGGGCCCAGCTTGTGCAGGACATTCTTTAACAGGAACTAGTGAAGGACACAACTAGATCTCCATGTTGAAAAACAGTTGATTAAAGCCTTGTTTAATAATCAGACCAAGTGCCTAGTAGTTTTCTTATGTCAAACGACATGTGTTCAACTTTAGCAACCATGATCGCATCATTTATTTCTACAAGGAAAACAGGAAGGAATTATATAATCCCTTTCACTTTGTTAAACATCCTAAGGTGCTTCACAGGAGCATTATCAAACAAAAATTGACACCGAGCCACATGAGGTGATATTAGGACAGATGATCAAAAATCTTGGTCAAATAGATAGTTTATAAAGAGCGTCTTCAAGGGGGTAAGTGTGGTAGAGAGGCAGAGAGGGTTAGGCAGGGAATTCCAGAGCTTAGGGCCCAGGCAGCTGAAAGCACGGCCACCAATGGTGGAGCGATTAAAATCAGGGATGCTCAAGAGGCCAGAATTAGAGGAGCGCAAATATCTCGGGGGGTTTGTGGGGCTGAAGCAGATTACAAAGATCGATATAGGCAAGGCAATTGAGGGATTCCAATAAAAGGATGAGAATTTTTAAATCGATGTGTTGCTTAAGCGGGAGCCAAATTAAATCAGCGAGCACAGAGGTGAACGGGACTTGGTGCGAGTCAGGAGACAGGCCGAATGACCTCAAGTTTACAGAGGGTAGAACGTGGCAGGTTGGCCAGCTGTGCGTTGGAATAATCAAGCCTAGAAGTAACAGAGTTTATTGCTTGTTCCTGTTATTCAGTGAGTAACAACTCCATCAATATTAACATTAAAATTCAGTCTTTGTGATGAACGTTTCGAACCCGGAAGCTGTTTCTGTTATAGAGTCATAGAGTGTACAGCACAGAAAGAGGCCCTTTGGCCCATCGTGTCCACGACGGCCATCAAGCCCTGTCTATTCTAATCCCATTTTCCAGCACTTGGCCCGTAGCCTTGCAAGCTATGGCGTTTCAAGTGCTCATCTAAATGCTTCTTGAATGTTGTAAGGGTTCCTGCCTCTACCTTCCTTTCAGGCAGTGAGTTCCAGATTCCAACCACCCTGTGGGTGAAAAAGTTTTTCCTCATATCCCCTCTAAACTTCCTGCCCCTTACCTTGAATCTATGCCCCCTGGTTATTGGCCCCTCCACTATGGGAAAAGTTCCTTTCTATCTACCCTATCTATGCCCCTCATAAATTTGTACACCTCAATCAGGTCCCCAGTCAGCCTTTTCTGCTCTCAGGAAAACAACCCCAGCCTGTCCAGTCTCTCTTCATAGCTGAAGTGCTCCAGCCCAGGTAACATCCTGGTGAATGTCCTCTGCACCCTCTCCAATGCAATCACATCCCTCCTATAGTTTGGCGACCAGAACTGCACACAGTATTCTAGCTGTGGCCTAACTAGCATTTTATACAGCTCCATCATAACCTCCCTGCTCTTATATTCTATGCCTCGGCTAATGAAGGCAAGTATCCCATATGCCTTTTCAACCACCTCATCTACCTTTCCTGCTGCCTTCAGGGATCTATGTACATGCACATCAAGGTCCTTCTGATCCTCTGTCCTTCCTAAGGTGCTACCATTCATAGTTTATTCCCTTGCCTTGTTAGCCCTCCCAAAATGCATCACCTCACACTTTTCAGGTTTAAATTCCATTAGCCACCGTTCTGCCCATCTAACCAACCAGTTTATATCGTCCTGCAGACTGAGGTTTCCCTCCTCGCTATTTACCAGTCCACCAATTTTCATGTCATCTGTGAACTTCTTGATCATACCTCCTACGTTCATATATAAATCATTAATGTACACTACAAACAACAAAGGAACCAGCACCGATCCCTGCGGTACACCACTGGACACAGGCTTCCAGTCACAAAAACCACCTTCGACCATCACTCTCTGTCTCCTGCCACTAGGCCAATTTTGGATCCAATGTACCAAATTGCCCTGGATCCCATGGGCTCTTACCTTCTTGACCCGTCTCCCATGTGGGAGTTTGTCAAAGGCCTTACTGAAGTCCAGGTAGATTACGTCAACTGCACTACCCTCGTCCACACACATAGTCAACGCCTCGAAAAATTCAATCAAATCGGTTAGACATGATCTCCCCCTTACATAGCCATGCTTACTATTCCTGATTAATCCTTGCCTTTCCAAGTGGAGACTAATTCAGTCACTCAAAATTTTTTCCAATAATTTCCTGAACACTGATGTTAGGCTCACTGGCCTGTAATTCCCTGGTTTATCCCTACTCCCCTTATTGAATAATGGTACTATGTTAGCTGTTCTCGAGTCCTCTGGCCCCTCCCCTGTGGCCAGAGAGATTCTGAAAATTTGTGTCCGAGCCCCTGCAATCTCCTGCCTTGCCTCACACAGCAACCTGGGATAAATCTTGTCTGGGGCTGGGGATTTACCCTATTTTAAGACCAAAAAACCGCTAGTACCTCCTCCATCTCAATAAAATTTGTTCAAGTATATCACAATCCCTCTGCCTGATTTATATGCCTAAATCGTCCATCTCTATAATGAACACAGATGCAAAATATTCATTTAAAACCTCACCTACATCTTCTGACTCTAAACACAGATTGCCACTTTGGTCCCAAATGGGCCCTACTCTTTCCCTGGTTTAACTCTTGAACTTAATATACTTATAAAACACCTTGGAATTTTCCTTTATTTTGCCCACCAGTGTGCTTTCATGCCATCTCTTCGCTCTCCTAATTACTTTTTACGTACCCCCCTGCACTTTCTATACTCCTGTAGGCCTTCCACTGTTTTTAGTCCTTTGTATCTGCCAAAAGCCTCCCTCTCTTTCCCAATCCATAAGTTATGCACATCTTAACTTAGAAACATTTCACCTGATACAGAATTCACTCGAAATCAAAGGTAATTTATTTGTGAAATTTTGAGACCTGGCACACAGCTGAGATTATATATATGAATTCACATTCAAATTTCCATCCATAGAAACAATTCGCAATAAATTCAATTTATTTAGCAACTGTCACGGGCCCAGGGAATGACTGATTACTGCCAATTAAAATGATTATGAAATGTGGTCACTGTAGTACCGTGGGGAAACGTGGCTGTCAATTTCCTCACAGCAAGGTCCTATAAACAGCAATGAGATAAATGAGTAGATGATCAGTTTGAGGGCTGTGTGTTAACTGATCAATGTCACCAGAACAGCCAGGGAGAAATGCCCTGCTCTTCTTTAACTAGTGCAGTGAGATCTGTTACCTCCTTGTGAGAGAGTGAACAGGACTTTGGTTCACCTCTCATCAGGAAGACAGCATCTCACGAAGTGCATCCCTCAAGTGCCAGGCTACATTACGTGCACAAGTGCGAGCCAGAGTTCTAGCAATGAGCCCAGGCTGACACTTCAGCGCAACGTTGAGGTTATTGTGGATCAGAATAATAAGCTCAGGCCAGTATCAATACAATCGTGCAAACTATTGAGTTCAACCGCTTGAAGGCATATTAGTTAAACTCTAATTACAAAGTGCACAACAACATGAATTGTTCCAGGGATGGGACAGGAATGAGGATCTGAAAGGCAGATGCAAGAAATGAAAGCAACCAATTGAACCTTAATCCTGCAGATTTTCAGCGGTTCTGAGATTGTTGTTCACTACAAGAGTGTGGTTACGGTAGAGTTTCTCAGAAAACGCATCAATGAATTGGCGGAGATGAGGCATATCATAAGCACCAGTGCGCCCTGATAGTCCAAGTACACTCCAATCTTCCTAGGCTTCACTTTTAGCTTGAGGCTGAAGAATGTGTCCCTAGTTCATTTGTATTCCTCATCCACATCAATCAGACTGAAAGAAAGACTTGCATTTATATAGCACCTTTCATGACCACCCGACGTCTCAATGCACTTTACAGACAATGAAGTACTTTTGGAGTGCAGTCACCGTTGTAATGTTTGAAACGCGGCAGCCAATTTGCACCCAGCAAGGTCCCACAAACGGTAATGTGATAATGACCAGATAATGTTTTTTAGTGATGTAAATTGAAGGATAATCATTGGCCCGGACACCAGGAAAAACTGCCCAGCTCTTCTTCGAAGTGAGACTTGAACCCACAACCTTCTGACCCAGAGGCGAGTGTGCTACCAACTGAGCCACACCTGACACTGTGGGGTCTGCGCCGACTAGGTTGTTCCTACCTCAGACACCATCCGTTCAAAGGACTTTAAGGCCATTCCCGCATTCATGTGTGCAGTTTTTTCCAACATCACCAACAGATTTTACATTCTTGCCGTGGATCCCTCCGAATTCAGACTAAAAAGACATCAATGCCCCATCTTCGGGTGTCAGGATGTTCCTTCCGTTACTTTGCTAGTCTGACTTTGATCAGGTTCTTTGATAGTAAGAAATAACGATTCATTGTGATAAGATCCGAAGCCAAAGAGGTTGGAGCTGGGCTGATGCTGTGTCATTTGTTTCCACATTATTAACTGTACAGTTCCTGTGAATATCAGCCATGACTCATTGCCTTCCGCTAATGATCCTTTCCTATCAATTTTATTAATCTTCACCTTCAAATAAGCATTTCCGTTCAACGTTTCAGCCTATCTTGTGCCATTTGTATCAGAGATATTGCCAATTCTTGTTCTGTAGACGTTCATTCTCTTGATTCTCTTGAAGATTTGCTTCCATTATTTCTATTATCTGCCCATCACATTTCTTGGACTATAGCAAAATACTGCAGATGCTGGAAATCCGAAATAACAACAGAAAATGCTGGAAAAACTCAGCAGGCCAGGCAACATCCGTGGAGAGAAAATAGAGTCAACGTTTCGGGTCAAAACCCTTTGTCAAGTCTAAAGAAGCACAGGAAATGAAATAGATTAAGAGGCCAGGCTGGGAGAGAACAAAAGAGAAGTGAAGAGACATTAAGAGGTATTCAAAATGAGACGAGATGGTGATAGGACTAGTGGAGACAAAAGACGGCTCTAGATTAGGTGTGAAATGCGCTGGCAGAATGGGAGACAGCTGCCATGTGGGAGAGAGAAAAAAAAAGAAAGGGGGGGAGAAAGGCCAAAACAAAGATGTGGATAAAAAATATAAGTAAAAATGTAATAGGGGCCGAGGTTATGATCTGAAATTGTTGAACTCGATATTGAGTCCGGAAGGCTGTAAAGTGCCTAATCGGAAGAGGAAGTGCTGTTCCTCGAGTTTACGGTGAGCTTCCGTGGAACAATGCAAGAGGCCGAGGACAGTGAGGTCCGAGTGGGACTGGGGTGGTGAATTAATATGACAGGCGGCCGGAAGCTCGGGGTCACCCTTATGGACTGAATGGAGGTGTTCCGCAAAGCGTTCACCTAATCTGCATTTGGTCTCCCCAATGTAGAGGAGATCACATCGTGAGCAGCGAGTACAGTATACTAGATTGCAAGAAGTACAAGTATATCGCAGTTTCACCTGGAAGGGGTGTTTGGGGCCCTAGACACATTTCCAGGCTCTTTGGTTAACAGTTGCTCTACTTTCATTGAGAATATGGCGTATTTATACATACCCAGATGTAATTTCGGCTTGCAGTCTGCTGGACTATTCCCTAACCTGTAAAAGTTTATGTGTCTGTTCCTGTCCTACTTCTGTTTCTTGAGCAATTGATTCCTCCTCTGCGGGAGCATCCGAGGAAGTTTTTATGTGATCCTCGCAGATTTCAATTGCCAAGTTAATCAGGAGGAATCGCTGGGTCCTCTGGCTCAGCTCATCTCTCCCACCAAGGCGTTTCACACAGATCAATTTCTACTTCACAGAAAGTGTCCTGTTCTTCCTGACTCTCCTACATGTTCTGCTAAAATAAGTGTAAAGTGTTCAGTACGGATTTGTCACTGTAATCTATATATTAGAGAGGGAATAGCATCAAAACAGACATAGCTCTCCTTTAAAAGAAATATAGTAGCAAATTATCTGTGTTGCAGGCAAGCAATCTCTTCTGCAAAGGTTTTTAAAAAACACCCCTGAAACAGAAATTCAATCCAGGGACATAATGACCATGTTCTTTCTGTTCTGGCAGTCTGGAGACAACGTTTTGTCCAATGTTTCTTTTCCTGTATAAAAAAACAAACATATAATGACATTGGATTGACTTAGTAGAATTGAGGATGATTGATGCAAGTTGTATCCCTGCCTTGTCGAAATCCTGTACCATTGCTGAATGGGACATCTGGGGTCAGGGACACTGCCAGAACACACTCTATCAGGTTCCTGCCCACCTGTCCCTCTGGAGAAGTATAATAAAAAAATTTACGGGTAACACCACATTGGGTATTGTAATTAAAACAGAGGAGGCCCACAACATATGCAGGAAGTTATTAATAAACCTGCAGATTGGGCGTGTAATTGGCAAGTAAAGTTCTATATGTTTATATAGAAGTGTAAGGTGGCACGTTTAGGTAGAACGCATCAGGAGGCTACATACTCTATTGGAAATAAGTGCCTAAATGGGGTGGAGGACCCGTGGAATCTGGGGGTACTTTTGTACAAATCACTAAAAGTAGCGAAGCAGGTAAATAAGCCCATAAAAAGCAAATAGACCATTTTGGTTCATTTCTACAAGGATAGAATTGAAAATCAGGGAAGATCTTGAGTATTGTGTGCAGTTCTGGTCGCCTTATCTGAGGAAGAATGTTCTTGCCATGGAGGGAGTGCAGCGAAGATTCACCAGGCTGATACCTGGGATGGCAGGAATGACGTATGAGGAGACATTGGGTCGATTGGGCTTGTACTCGCTGGAATTTAGAAGAATGAGAGGGGATCTCATTGAAACTTAGAAAATTCTAACAGGACTAGACAGACTAGATGCAGGAAGGATGTTCCCGATTGTCAGGGAGTCCAGAACGAGGGGTCACAGTCTAAGGATAAGGGGTAGGCCATTTAGGACAGAGATGAGGAGGAATTCCTTCACCCAGAGAGTGGTGAACCTGTGGAATTCTCTACCACAGAAGGCAGTAGAGGCCAATTCATTAAATATATTCAAGAAGGAGTTGGATATATTTCTTAAGGCTAAAGGGATCTAGGGATATGGGGAGAAAGCAGGGACCGGGTACTGAATTTGGATGATCAGCCATGATCTCATTGAATGGCGGAGCAGGCTCGAGGTGCCGAATGGCCTACTCCTGCTCCTATCTTCTATGTTTCTATGTTTCTATGTTAACATTGTACTGCACCATGGTTAGAGTACACTTGGAATACTGTGAACAGTTCCAGTCTCCATATTATAAAATGCATATAGAGGTCTGCAGAAGCTGCAAAAAAAGTTTACTAGAATCATACCACAATTGAGAGGTTATACCTATCAGGAATTATTCAACAGGCATTGTCTCTTTTCTCTGGAAAACAAAAGACTGAGGGTTGAGCAGTTTTGCTAATATTGTGTTGAACCTGGGTTAGACCACACTTAGAATATTGTGAACAGTTCTGGTCTCCATATTATAAAAAGGATATAGAGGCACGGAGCAGGTAAAAATGAATTACTAGAATTATATCAGAACAGGAGTGTTTTAACTATCAGGAATGATTGAGCGGGCAGCAGTGTTTTTTTGAGAAGGGAGAACACTAGGGGTTGACCTGATAGAGGGTTTTGACATTATGAAAGGGGTTGATAGGTTGGCTGTAGAGAACATGTTTGCACTTACGGATGAGACCAGAACTATGGGCATGGATATAAGATAGTCACTGATAAATCCAATAAGCAATTCAGGAGAAACATCTTAATCAGGAGAGTGGTAAGAGGTGGAACTCGGAAGCGCAAGTAATGGTTGAGATCAACATCATCGATGCATTTACAGAGATGCTAGATAAACGCATGAGGGAGTAAGGTATAGAAGGATATGCTGATGGGGTTGATGAAGAAGGGTGGGATGAGTTTCGTGTGGAGCATAAACTCCGACATGGACCTGTTGGGCCGACTGACCTGATTCAGTGCTGTAAATACTATGTAATACTGCCGAACTGGATATGTGGTGCCTTCTGCAAGGCTCTGTATTAGGTATAACGATGTAGGCATGCCCTTTCCAGAGAATTTTACAGAATAACTCAAAATATCTTAGACAAATCTAAAATTTGCAATTATATTTAATGCCTTACCTTTGGGCGGGTTAACATTCACGAAATGCTCAACAATGAATATCACCATCACAATGACCACGGAGGCACTGAGGCAGAGTCGGACTAAGGGCACCATGAGATATTGTTCTGTGGAAGAAGCAACGAGCATTGATAATTCATTGTGTGCAAGTCTTAAATTAGTAATTAACGCTTCCAAATTCAACTGAAATTGGACATGAACGCTTGCTTTACTATTTACACAAAGACATTGTTAACACCTGCTGGCCGTTCCTCTACTGCAACAAGAACAATACAGTACTGACACATTATATTCAGGGTAATAATTGTAGGAGTTTAACATATTTTCCTTCAAAATGCTTAACGTGTTCCTTTAGAACTCATTTGCCAGAGTTCATGAATGGAGGGACTGCATTTACGACGTTCTTAAACATGCCCATTGAAGCAACTACTGCTATTATTTGTCTGCAGTGAATCTTGTTGAATTTTACAGCTTGGTCAATGTTAATTCGGTTCGATTCGGTTCTCACTTATTCATACTCTTGTTGTAACATTGCATGCGTATGTCACAGTGAGAGTACTGGGGGCACAAAGGAAGGAATTAACGCTGTTAACTTGTTTTGCGCTGCAGTCGATGTCAGTTAATCCATGAATTAGATTCCCCGTGGCATTGTCAGTATTGCCCAGTCCTGTCAGTAGGAATGCGAGCTCTGTGAGGCAAATGGCAGATATTATTAAGTGATATTGGTGAATATATAATGCATCAGATTATCCTGATAAACTGATAAATTTTGAAATGCACTGTTCTATTCCGAACGTCTGTTGTGCACTCAACGGATTTTTATTACTTAAGTAGAAAACATCATGTTTTATCATTTTGGGTCATGAGTAACTATGCGTGAAGACCGGCACTCGTTGAATTGCAAACATTTACAGAGAGGTTGAAGAACATCTATCCACCCTAATCCCACACTCCAGCTCTTGGTCCGTAGCACTGTAGGTTACGGCACTTCAAGTGCATATCCAAGTAATTATTCAAATGTGATGAGGATTCCTGCCTCTACCAGCCATTCAGGCAATGAGTTCCAGACCCTCTCCTCCCTCTGGGTGAAAGAAGTTATCCTCAACTCTCCTCTAATCCTTATACCAATTAGTTTAATTCCATGTCATAGAGTCATAGAGCTTTACAGCACAGAAAGAGGCCCTTCGGCCCATCGTGTCTGCGCCGTCCATCAATCCCTGTCCAGTCCAATCCCATTTTCCAGCATTTGGTCCATAGCCTTGTATGCAATGGCATTTCAAGTGCTCATCCAAATGCTTCTTGAATGTTGTGAGGTTTCCTGCCTCTACCACCCTTTCAGGCAGTGAGTTCCAGATTCCTACCACCCTTTGGGTGAAAAAGTTCCTCCTCAAATCCCCTCTAAATCTCCTGCCCCTTACACTGAATCTATGCCCCCTTGTTATTGACCCCCCTACTAAGGGGAAAAGTTCCTCTTTATCTACGCTATCTATGCCCCTCATCATTTTGTACACCTCAATCAGGTCCCCCCTCAGCCTTCTTTGCTCCAAGGAAAACAACCCCAGCCTGTTTAGCCTTTCTTCATAGCGGAGGCGCTCCATCCCAGGTAACATCCTGGTGAATCTTCTCTGCACCCTCTCCAAAGCAATCACATCCTTCCTATAGTGAGGTGACCAGAACTGCCCACAGTACTCCAGCTGTGGCCTCACCAGCGTTTTGAACAGCTCCATCATAACCTCCCTGCTCTTATATTCTATGCCTCGGCTAATGAAGGCAAGTATCCCATATGCCTTTTTAACCACCTTATCTACCTGTTCCGCTGCCTTCAGGGATCTATGTACATGTACACCAAGGTCCCTCTGACCCTCTGTACTTCCTAGGGTCCTACCACTCATTGTGTATTCCCTTGCCTTATTTGTCCATCCAAAATGCATCGCCTCGCACTTTTCAGGGTTAAATTCCATTTGCCACTTTTCCGCCCATCTAACCAACCCGTTTTTATCGTCCTGTAGCCTGAGGCTTTCCTCCTCGCAATTTACCACCCCACCAATTTTCGTGTCATCTGCGAACTTACTGATCATACCTTTAACATTCTCATCCAAATCATTTATGTAGATCACAAACAGCAAGGGACACAGCACCGATCCCTGAGGTACCACACTGGACACAGGCTTCCAGTCACAAAAGCAACCTTCGACCATCACCTTCTGCCTCCTGCCACTCAGCCAGTTTAGGATCCAACGCGCCAAGGCACCCTGGATCCCATGGGCTCTTACCTTCTTGACCAGTCTCCTATGCGGGACTTTGTCAAAAGCATTACTGAAGTCCATGTAAACCACAACCACAGCATTTCCCTCATCCACACACCTAGTCACCCCCTCGAAAAATTCAATCAGGTTTGTTATTGAACACTGACATGGATTTTTAGAAATCCCAAATAGTAGAAGCATAGCTTCATGGGTAAGAATAAGTAGTCAAGGCATTTCTGCCTGGCAACAACAGTCACAAATAAAGAGGCTTTGCATATGGCTCAGAAGTGAAGCATTGGCACCCTTCAGGAATTCAGGAAATGCAGCGTGCACCTGAGACAACAGCGGAGACAGTTCAGACATGTTGACCGCAAGGTCTTGATGCTTTTGCAAGATTAGATAAAACAGGTACAGAAGCGCCAACCACAAGAAATGGAACCTAGAGTTAAGTAAAACCACACGGGGCACAGTCAAACAGAAATGCAGACATGTGGTTTTACGAAGGGTCACGAAATAAAACAACAGGTGATCATGTGACAATAAATATTATGTGACACGAGTTAGGGAATCAGCCAATTAACAAATGTGCACGTGGGCTTTAGAGCCTGCCTCGGTATTTGTATGCTTAAATACCGAAGACCAAAGACAATCGGAGGGTCAGCCAGGAACGAGCTGCGGGAACTCTAAGCTGTACTCCCTGATCAGCCTATAGGTAACTCCGTGGACTGTTTGTAACGTACTGTTGAATAATTTTGTGTTTTCTGGGTTTTCAATAAAATGCTTGGCTATTTTACCATTTACAGACTAGTGTGCGGATTTAATTAATTTTATTTTGCAACAACAAACACTCTGCTAAGGGTATAGGTCCTTCCTATCCACTCTAGCTAGGCTCCTCAAAATGTTATACACCTCAATTAAGTCGTCCCTGAGCCTCCTCTATTCCAAAGAAAACAACACCAGCCTATCCAATCGTGCTGATCGCTTTGACGCAAAGTCCTATTGTCTCCTTCCTAAGCTCGCTGTCAGGTTTAGTCCCAATATGATCATGTGAAACGCCTTGTGACGTTATACAGCTTTAAAGGCACTATATATTGGACAGGTGCTACAGATAGACCTCTTGCTTTTTTTCGTGACACCTTCGACTTTCGGCAGCAAGGATGAAGCCAATGGAAGGCTTCCTTGTTTGGGGATGAATGGGAACATTCCTCGACATCTGAAAATCAAGCTGCTACAGGAAGGACTGAAAACCTTGGCAACAGCAGCAACTAGGGGAGTCCTCACACGGTTCCTGAGATGCCTTGGTCACTGAAAGTGATGTGAGAAGCATCATTTGGGACCGGGCAGACTAAACATTAAAAGGGAACTTTGAGAGTGGTGGCAACTGGGGTGAGTTTGCTACGATATGGAATCGATAATGTTTGGAATCTCTTGGCAATGGCCTCGGATATTAATTAGATGCGCCGACTATGATTAGCCACAATTCAGTTGCTGTTTTGTGACGAAGTTGAGTTTGATCATGCATTGTCAAGGAGTCCAGATAAAGTATAATCACACACAGATCCGCACACAGGAATGTGTGGGTACCAGTAGACGAGGCTCTGAGTCCAGATACAATACTTAGATCAAATTGTGCACAATTCGTCTTTAATTGTGTGGACCCGACTGGTGAGCAAATAGTTGAATCACATTTGCACAACTCAGTATTCAAATCCATTCATCAGCTTTTCATTCATCCACCGATATAATGTAAACTGGACTGATTACTTCCTGAACCATTATCCTTGATAGGGAATTCCATATCTTCCACATCTCGCTATAAAGAGTTTGTTCTTGCTCTCTTAGAGTTAATATTGTAATTCAGTCCCCTTCGTTATTAATCATAACTATTGGGAATAGTTTGGTTTTATCGGTCTTCTCCCCTTCTTTTATAATTGTAAAATTTTGCCTCATATCGCCCCGTAATGTTCATTGTTTCAATAAAGGAAGCCTCATTATTTCAAGGATTTTTTTATTCGTATTTGTGTTTCATCATACCTGGCAGTATCTGAGTGAATCAGAATTGTACCATAGAAACATAGAAACATAGAAGGTAGGAGCAGGAGTAGGCCATTCAGCCCCGCGAGCCTGTTCCATCATTCAATGAGATCATGGCTGATCATCCAAATTCAGTACCCTGTCCCTGCCTTATCTCCTTATCCCTTGATCCCTTTAGCCTTAAGAAATATATCCAACTCCTTCTTGAATACATTTAATGAATTGGACTCCACTGCCTTCTGTGGTAGAGAATTCCATAGGTTCACCACTCTCTGGGTGAAGAAATTCCTCCTCATCTCTGTCCTAAATGGCTTACCCCTTATCCTTAGGCTTTGACCCCTGGTTCTGTACACCCCAGCCATCGGGAACATCCTTCCTGCATCTAGTCTGTCTAGTCCTGTTAGAACTTTTAATTTCAATGAGATCCCCTCTCATTCTTCTAAACTCCAGCGAGTGTAAGCCCAATCGACCCAATCTCTCCTCATACGTCATTCCTGCCATCCCAGTTATCAGCCTGGTGAATCGATGTTGCACTCCCTCCATGGCAAGAACATCCTTCCTCAGATAAGGCGTCCAGAACTGCACACGATACTCAAGATGTGGTCTCACCAAGGCCCTGTGCAACTGAAGCAAGATATCTGAAGTATGAATGTAATTCAATTTCTGATCCAATCCACTTGAAAGATTACTGGAAACTGTTTGGCTGTAAAAGTTTGGGATCAGCATTCGAAGTCAATCAGGCCTTGAAGTAAATGGAGTAGCGCCTAAGTGTACCTATTTATTTTGCACATATTATTGATCTTGGGCACAGCTCGCTTACTGCAGACAAATGTAAGATCTTCAGTTCACCCTATTAGGCAGCATTGAAGGTACACAGCCAGACACTCCCTGGTATGTGGGCTGTCTTCAGATAGTGATGGACAAAGTGGGTTGAAGATGAAATCGGGAGTTACCTGGAAATTCTACGCAAGTAAATAAAGAGAGTTAACTAACCCATCCAGCATTTATTTCGTGACCATTATTTGAGGATAACAGGTTTAGATTCTGCGGGCTATACAGCAGATTAATTTTAAGACAATATATCAAAAACAGATCCCCAGTTAACTATAGCATGGAAATAAGTACACCTCAGTTCGATTTTAAAGGGATTTGGTCACCTATGTTAACTATATATGATCCAACGAGACAGACATTGAGATACAATTGTTTTGAAATGTGTTGATACCTACCTTTCACCGTAATCGTGACATCTTTACTGAATGGCGAATTCCTCGAACGTCCTGTGACCTCTGTTTGATATCGACAACTGTAATTTCCCACAGAGCCTTCACTTCGGTTATTTATGTTGAAGGTCACATTCCGCTCATCGCCACTCACATTACGGGACTGTACAGGATTTCCTTTGTGACCTTTGAACAAGAGAAATGTTCCCCCTCTGGAGCGAATGTCACCTTTGCAGGAAATGGCAACATTTTCCCCGTTTGAAACTGCACCGGAATCTGGGTCCATGTAGAAAGTCGGCTCCGGGAGTTCATCTGTATCAAAAATGCCACGTGAAGTTTTGTGTCAAAAGTCTACTCAATAACATATAAGGACACTTTTGCAAAGGTAGAACTAAATCTGTCGTCTTGCTTCCAATACATGCATCGCTTTTTGTTATTACTTACAAGGAAAGGACAGATGGAAAACAGGATGAACCAGAATGTGCTGATTCTATCTTTTATGTGAAGTATTTCCTTCAGCCTGTTTTTTTTCTGCTTTCAAAAAATAGAAATTGTTTAGCTGCTTATTGTCCATCCCCCTTCAATCAGCACAATCTGTAACTTTCTTTGACTCAACTCTTTAACTGATCCTCCCATTCTCAGACCGATATTTCATACATCTGATTCTGGTGTCATGAGGAACTCGGTTAATTCGGCTTCTGGAAGGTTTTCATGTTTAGTTCATTCAGTACAAATCAAAGAAATGTGGTTGGTATCATTGGAGAGCGAACGGGAGAGAGAGAGAGAGTGAGAGACAGATTTCACTAAGCAACAGCCAGTGTTCAAGATTGAAGTAAGGCTTTGGAATATATTATTGCCATAATATAAACATCCTATCACACACCATTGCAAACTAAACAATGAGATGTTGATATACGAGAATTGTAAGCTTGTGTGCATAAAAAAACGTCTGAAGTACAGTGCATTGACTAGAAATTAATGAATGTTGATGTATGAAAAATGTAAATTTGTGTGGGTATGAATCGGCTGAGGGACTGTGCATTGACCGGAAACTACAGAATGATGAATTACGCGAAATGTCAACTTGTGTGGGTATGAATTGGCAGAAGGAAAATGCATTCACTGGAGGCTACCAAATAAGGCCAGGCCACGTCTAGTTTGATAAAATGAAAATTGTGTAAAAAAGGAAGCATTTGTGTTAAATTTTCAGAAAATGAGAGACACCTATTTGAGTGTATGCCTACACTCGGAACTGCTGAGAAAACTCTGCCTGTGTTATACTGGGAGGAAATTATACTCTCTGTTTAGATTGCTGTTTATGGTAAAGTAGAAAAAATAATGTGATATATTACCATAACACTGAAGTCTTTACTACTCGACTGAAAAACAGAAGACTGTTTAAGAACAACAGATTCCTGTATACTTTTAATACTTCAGGCTCTCATTTATGTTCCCTGATACTCACAGTGCAAACACTCTCAGTAATCAGAGCATTGATATTAGCATTCCTACACCCTATTGGCCTCCACCATTTCCTAAACGATACTGCCTCGTTAAAAACCA
>NW_028225187.1:29991564-30199064 GCF_052327205.1 Somniosus microcephalus | reverse complement strand
TGTTTGAAGTAAGTTAGATAGACAATGTGTCTTTGAATTAGTGATATAGCAGCCACACATACCCTTCCCTTACTTCCTGTAATCCGCTTTTAAAACTGTACGAGAACAGTGTCCAGATCTTGAGAAACATCTGTATGATTTATTCCTTAAGCTACCAGAGCACATCATCCAGTTTTTACCCTGTGAATTGCTTGCCCACCTTTTAACAATTACAAACACAGGTCGAGTATCACCGACTGTGCTCATTAGAAACAAATACAACAGTGTAGACTGTTCCTCAATTCAAACAGTTTGCGTAACTCTCTATTTCAACTTTACATTGAAATACAAATCTTCGAGGATTTAAAATTACCAGACACTAGAATCATACTCACTGATCCCAAGAAGAACTGAGAGAGTATACATGTTCTAATTCGATTCGCACACAATTTTCGGAGCCTCCAAAGGACCGAGATAGTTTTCTTTCTTAACTTCCTTAGTCGTTGGTTTGGGCATAAAGGATATGACGTGGCTGTCGCTGTAGTTACCAAGATTGCAACATAGATATCACTTTAAACAAGTTGTTACTAAAGGAACGAATAATCTTCTTCATCCTCATAGGCAGCTCCTCGGAACCGAGGATGTCTTTCTTCCACATTAAAAATGTGTTCGCAGGTGACTGATGAGTCCAATGCACAACCTACAGTCTCTGTCACACGTGGGGCAAACGGTGGTTGAAGGGGTGGGAGGGTGGGGTGCTTCGTTTGACGTGCGCTGCTTGCGCTTGGCTTCCACTTGCTCCCGGCGAAGAGACTCGAGGTGTTCGGTGCCTTCCCAGATGCTTCTCCTCCACTTTGTGCTATGGTCTTGGGCCAGGGATTCCCAGGTGTCGGTGGGGATGTTACACTTTTTCAAGGCGGCTTTGAGGGTGTCCTTGAAGCGTTTCCTCTGCCCACCTGGGGCTCTCTTGCCGTGCCGGAGCTCTGAGTAGAGCGCTTGTTTTGGGAGTCTCGTATCGGGCACGCGGACAATGTGACCCATCCATCGGAGCTGATCGAGTGTGGTCAAGGCTTCAATGCTGGGGATGTTGGCCTGAGCGAGAATACTGACAATGGTGCGCCTATCCTGCCAAAGAATTTGCAGGATCTTGCGGAGGCAGCGTTGGTGGTACCTCTCCAGTGCTTTGAGGTGCATCCTGTACATGGTCCATGTCTCTGAGGCGTACAGCAGGGCGGGTATCATTGCTGCTCTGTAGACCAGGAGCTTCGTGCCGGGTTTGAGGTCCTGGTCTTCAGACACTCTCTTCCTGACCTGTCAGCACATACAATTACTACACACTCATTCTGAACATGAATTTGACATGTTACACCAGTGTGTGTGTGTGTATATAATATATTGAGTTACGAGGAGAGATTACACAAATAAGGCTTGTATTTCCTAAAATTTAGAAGGGGAGGGGTTGATCTGTTCGATGTTTTCAAGATAGTACGGGGAACAGATAGGATAGATAGAGATAAACGATTTACACTAGTTAGGGATTCCTGGACTACGTGGCATATTCTTAAAATTAGAGCCAGACCTATCAGGAGTGAAAATATGAAATTCCAAAATTATACACACAAATGCGAATCGAAGTTTGAAACTATCTCTCGCAAACGGCAATTTTTGCTAGATCAATTGTTAATTTTAATTCGGAGATTGATAGCTTTCCGTTAACCAAAGGAATTAAGGGATATGGGCCAAAGGCGTGTTTGTGGAAATAAATCGCAAATTAACCATGATCTCAATGAATGGCAGAACAGGCTCGAGGGGCGGAATGGCCTCCTCCTTTTCCTATATATATGTATATATAAGCCTGTAGCATACATTAAACAATGTATTGAAACAATCACCTACAATGGCAGTGTGTTTTAGGCAATCACATATAACTTACCGCGCCTCTCTGAAGATAGTTCAAGGTGTGGAGTTGCCGGTGTTGGACTGGGGTGGACAAATGTAAGAAGTCACACAACACCAGGTTATAGTCCAACAGTTTTATTTGAAATCACAAGCTTTCGGAGCACTGCTCCTTCGTCAGGTGAAGTGGAGAGATGCATAAAGACACAGCTTATATAGTCAGAGAATAATGCCAGATGTTTACAGGTAATCTTTCTAACTGCCATTTATCACACCTCGGCAGAGAGATAATCACAGCAATCAAAGGTGTGAATGGTGTCCAAACAGGTTAGTCAGGAAAACATTACATCAAAGAACAATGAGGAGGGGTCACAAGGGGTCAAATGTTGCAGATGCTGGGGCCTGTATGAAAAACAAAAAACAGACAAAAATTATTTCAATATTAAACATCTTGTTTCAATGATAAAGGACTGAAAACACTAATTTAAAAAATAGAGACTGTTTTAGGATCACAGAGAGAAGCTCAGAAGGATTAATTTCTTTTCCAGATTATGTTAATTGTATGTTGACGTTATCTTAATATATTTGCATATATATGTACATATTATTACATTTAATTGCTAAACACACAATAATCCTGTTTAATTTTCAGTACAACAATAAGATTACTCGCTACATTATTCAAAGTGCAGATTTGTTTAAATATTAGCTTCACCTACTGTAGCCTATCTGTAGCCATTGCAATATTTAGGAGGAAGCAATGTTTAATACCCATAGATAGTGAACAAATCACTTCATTTATACTTCATCTCTGATCATGATACCCTGTATTATTCCAAAGACAGGCAGCAAACAATTTGGTTAATCAGAAGTATTTTGTGTAGTTTTCAGAGACATTTTACAAATTATTGTATATATATAATAAAACATCACAGAATGTGGACATCGCGCCGGTGAAGCTCTTTGAAAGAACTATTTATTTGACCCATTCCCCTGTTCTTTCACCAAAGCCCTGTAAATGTTTCAAATTCAACTATAAATTCACTTACCTTAAATTGACTGTGAAATCTGTTTCTATTTTCCTTTCAAGCAATGAATTTCAGGTAATAATTAAGCGGGTATTAAAGTAAAATCGGCAACTCCCCTCTTTTTTTGCCAATTACCATAAATGTACATCCTCTAGTCACTGATCTCTAGCCAGTGGGAACCGTTTGTCCTGATTCAGCCTATCAAAACCCTTTATAATTATGATCACTTTAGGTTCTTCTCAGATACACGATGCAGATTGTGGTATCGATCTCTCTCTTACACTCTCTCTCTCTCACTATATATATATATATATATATATACATATATATATATATAGAGAGAGAGAGAAAGAGATAGAGAGAGAGGCATTTATACAAGATTATATATATACACAGGACAAGCATAAAATTAAACCGAAAATGAATACATTGTCGAACATGTAATGATTGATATCGAGAATACATATAAAGGCACCTTCTCTGAGCCACAGTTTTCCCTCGCTGAATGATTAGAAGGGAGCTGTATTATTAATGTATCGCTTCTGTTGCACTGATCTATCTGCAAAGAAGACAGCGAGAAAATTGAAAGAAAAGAAAGACTTGCACTTATATAGTGCCTTTCACGACCATCGGACTTCTCAAAGCGCTTTACAGCCAATGAAGTACATTTGAAGGGAAATCACTGTTGTATTGTGGGAAATGCCACTGTCATTTTGAGCACAGCAAGGTCCCACAAACAGCAATGTGATAATGACCAGATAATCTGCTTTTGTTATGTTGGTTGAGGGATAAATATTGGCCCCAGGACACCGGGGATAACTCCCCTGCTCTTCTTCGAAATAGTGGTTTTGGGACCTTTTTACATCCACCTGAGAAAGAAGACAGGCCCTCTGTTTAACGTCTCTTCCGAAAGACAGCACCTCCGTCAGTGTAGCTCTCCCTCAGCTTTGCTTGGGAGCGTCAAGCATGGCTTTATGTGCTCACGACAGTAGAGTGAGACTCTTAATCCACAACCTTCTGACTCAGAGGCGAGTGTGCTAGCAACTGAGCCACAGTTCACAAGGAAGTGAGTCAAGAAGTTACACTTCCCTCTCCACACTGCTCTGCACAAAACAGTGTGTATTAATGGCATCTTCCTCAACTGAGGGTTTTGCTGTGAAAATGCCAGCAGCAGCTTTTAGCAGAGATATCAGTTTTCGCAGGAAACAGTTTAAATTGAGCAATGCCTGAATCAAGTTTGCTCTAACTGCAGGCAGCTTGTGAGTCAGCCCAGAGAAGTCTTTGTAAATAATTATTCTGTTTGTATAACTGCTGGTGCCAGGATTACTCAGTTAATTATCTTATTTCACGCTTTATTCTCAGACCTGTACAATTACCTGCAATTCGGCAGCACCTCAAGGACATCGATTCCTCTGGCGTCCAAAGTTGAAGAAAAATCAAGAAAACGAAAAAGCTGTGGTTTCACCAGCTAGCCAAGCTGGTGGCAGGTACTGCAATAATCCTTCCTGGGCGTCGGGCTGGGGCTTCAGCGGCTGGCTCTACAGCTGGGCCAAGCAGCGAAAGCGGAGGCAAGCAGTAACAGACGGGAAAGGAGCACTCGGGAGACGGCTGGCGCTGCAAGCAGGTCGGCGTTTAGACATAGAGAGAGAGTCCGGCGGGAACGAGTCTCCAACTGTAAATAAATAATAAAAAGAACGGAAACCATGGGAAACAGCATTGTCATCGGCAGCAGCGGCGGGGAAGCGCGGGAGGCGCCATATCTTTTCTGCAGAAAAGAAAGAAAAGCGCGGGAAGCGCCATTTTTTTCTAGGATGCCTACGTCTGGCAATATTGATGCTTTTGATAACGAGATAGAGGATTGGACCACATATGTGGAAAGAGTGGAGGTATATTGCACCGCAAATGGAATAGAAGATGAAAAAAAAAAGCTTCAGTACTGCTAAATCTAATGGGCGCAAAGACATACGGGCTGTTATGAAATTTAATCACTCCAGCCAAACCAATGGACAAGAATGTTAAAGAAATTGTTGATACCCTACAGGAGCACTGAAACCCAACACCGCTGCTGATAGTGGAACGATTCAAATTCTTCAAGACAAATCAACACAAGAATGAAAGTAATGCTGATTACCTCACCGAATTAAGAAAGCTATCAAAACACTGCCAATTCGGGGCAGGACTAGCAGATTATCTTCGAGACAAATTCGTCTGCGGTCTCCGAAGTGAAGGAACACAGAAAAGGCTGCTTTCTGAAAAAGATTTAACACTGGACAAGGCTTTCAGTATGACTGTATCATACGAAGCAGCAGCAACAGGAGCTGCAGAGATACAACAAAAGACACAGGACTTCGGCACCCATGAAATGACACAGGGTTTTGAGAGATGTTATCGCTGCGGCAGATCCACCCATGACCAGGGGGACTGCTGGTTCAAGGACAAAGCATGCAGGCAATGCGGAAAGTTTGGACACATTGCACGGGTATGCCGATCTGGACAAAAAAAATCCACAGACAGGAAAAAAAAACGATGATGACGTCATACCTGAACGATGAAAAGACATCTTGACAAACGCCAAAGAAGTGTTTCAAGAGAAACTAGGTAACTTGAAAGGCATCACCGCCTCAATAAAAGTGGAAGACGCATCAATTCCCAAGATTTTTAAAGCAAGACCGGAGCCATACGCAATTTGTCCAGAAGTCGAAGTAGAGCTGGAGAATTTGGTAAAGGCAGGCGTATTATCCAAAATAGATTGGAGCGAGTGGGCAACACCCATCATCCCAGTCATGAAGAAAGCATTGAATAATGATAAATCTGAAGAACAGAGAATAATTCGCATCTGCGGAGACTTCAAGGTGACTGTAAACCCGGTCCTTCACATGGTACAGTATCCTCTTCCGAGGATAGAAGATATTTTCGCCTCACTACCCGGAGGGAAACGTTTCACCAAAATTGAATTGGCACAGGCATATCTACAGATGGAGGTTGAAGAGGCCTCTAAAAAATATCTCACGATAAATACACATAAAGGTCTGTACCAGTACAAACGACTGGTTTTTGGAGTAGCATCCGCTCCAGCTATCTGGCAAAGAGCTATGGAGGAAGTCCTCCAAGGGATTCCGGGGACTCCATGCTACCTAGACGACATCCTTGTAACAGGAGAAAACGACAACGAGCACCTTGCCAATTTGGAGCAGGTGCTCACTAGGCTGAGAGAACGGGGCCTACAAGCAAATCGCCCCAAGCGCAAATTTTTTCAAAATCAATTATCATATTGTGGCCACATAATTAATAAGGAAGGGTTGCATAAGTCACCTGAAAAAATTGAAGCGTTCATAAAAGCCCCAGCACCTGAAAATGTTTCACAATTAAGGTCGTTCCTGGGATTAATAAATTACTATCATATATTTTTACCGAACTTATCAACTCTTCTACACCCTCTTAATGAACTGCTACAAACAGGAGTAATTTGGAAATGGAGCGAAGACTGTAAACGTGCCTCCCATAAATGCAAAGACTTAATCACGTCCAAAGAAGTTTTGGCTCATTACAACCCATCACTGCCAATCAGACTGGCGTGCGATGCATCCCCTTACAGCGTAGGAGCAGTATTATCGCATAAATTCCCTGATGGCTCGGAACGGCCGATAGCATTTGCGTCACGCTCATTGAACTCAGCTGAGCGTAACTATGTCCAAATCAACAGGAAGCACTCAGCCTGGTATGGGGAGTGAAGAAATTCAACCATTACCTACACGGACAAAAATTTACCTTGTTGACTGACCATCAACCCCTCACCTCCATATTCAACCCTAAAAAGAGTGTTCCCATTATGACAGCGCAAAGGCTACAGAGGTGGTCCCTTTTTCTAGGGGCACACCAATACAACATAGAATACAAAGGATCAAAACAGCATGGGAATGCTGACGGGTTATCGTGCCTACCATTGCCAATGGTAGAAGAAGCACCTACCGTAGACACAGTGGAGATTTTCCACTCTACCATAGTCGAATGTCTACCAGTAACAAATTCGGCCATTGAAAGGGAAACTAGAAATGACCCGACTCTCTCACGAGTCTACGATTTAAAAGTGAAGGGATGGCCAGCACATGGCGAACCACTGTTGCCAGCATTCTCGGAAAGCAGAGAACAGCTGTCAGTGTGCTGAGGAACATTGATGTGTGGATCCAGAGTGGTGATTCCACCCAAACTCCAGGATAAAGTTCTAAAGGAGCTTCACGAGGGGCATCTGGGTGGAGTGAAAATGAAGAATCTAGCCAGCGTGTTTGTATGGTGGGCAGGTATCGATGGAGACATCAAAGAAATGACCAAGAGCTGCCTAGGATGACAGAAGGTCCAAAACGCTCCACCACAAACCCCTCTACATCCATGGGAGTGGCACTCATCTCCCTGGCAAAGGGTACACATCGACTTTGCTGGTCCATTTATGGACTCAATGTTCTTAATCGTGGTTGATGCACACTCCAAGTGGCCGGAAGTAATAAAGATGTTCTCCACCACCACGGAAAAAAAATCACAGTATTAAGGACCATATTTGCCAGGAATGGGCTGCCGGAAGAGATCTGTTCTGATAATGGACCGCAATTTGTGTCCAAAGAATTCAGCAAGTTCTTAAAATACAATGGGGTTAAGAACTACACGTCTGCCCCATACCATCCCGCCACCAATGGATTGGCTGAAAGATTTGTCCAGACCTTCAAGAAGGCCATAAATGCCATGGGTAATGAAGACATAAAACTTCAGCACAAGGTGGATAACTTCTTGTTCGCATACAGGAATGCAACACATATGGTTACAAACCAAACTCCCGCCATGATGTTCTTCAATAGAAGCCTAAGATGCCGGCTGGATTTGATCAAGCCCAACATCAGAAGGGACGTGGAGAACCGGCAATTTCAAGGCATGAATGAAAGGCCAACTAGAACATTCCACATAGGTCAACATGTTTTGGCCCGGGACTACCGTACCGAGAAATGGCAGCCTGGAACTTTCTGCACACGACTAGGGCCGCTGATGTATACCGTGGACATCGGAGAAAGCATAATAAGGCGCCATGCTGACCAAATCATAGAGTCATCCGAAAAGGGACAACCTACACCACAACTCTATACGCTAATGATGAAGTAGAGATACCCATATCTACCTCCGATCCGGTGACACTGGATCCCGATGAACCCGACACTGGCATTCAAGCCGAATCAGCCGTGCCAAAAGAACCTACTACGCCACCAGAAACTGCTACACCACCGAGGCGTTATCCGGACCGATTCAGGAAGCCTCCAGAGAGACTGACTTCTAGTTAATTAACTGCAGCAATGTGTAGATTATTTTTTTTGTAACGTAATTAATAATTACTTCTAATATTATGTACTGGTTGGCTAAAAGACGAGGAAATGTAGTGTATGTGCCTTTAAGTGCCCCATATGTACTGTAATGCCGGTAATGGCCACTCAGGCTATATAAGCCTGTATATTGTGTTGTATCAGTTAGTCCCCCTCCAGACTTTGTTCAGTAAACACCTGTGAAACCACCTCCTGTATTCAGTGTCTCTATCAACACACAGACACAACATGTACCCAAGATATACATATTGATAATTTATTCTCCAATGCGTTTCATCTTATAGTCATTTGTCCTCAAATTTGCACGAACTTCCCAAACGGGTGGATTTTCGAAATACTATTTTGGGTTGGCTGAGTGAGGAATAATGAACAGTTTAAAAAGAGCGAGAGCCGGAGAGGAGAACAGTTTAAAAAGAGCGAGAGCCGGAGAGGAGAACAGTTTAAAAAGAGCGAGAGCAGGAGAGGAGAACAGTTTAAAAAGAGCGAGAGCAGGAGAGAAGAACAGTTTAAAAAGAGCCAGAGCCGGAGAGGAGAACAGTTTAAAAAGAGCGAGAGCCGGAGAGGAGAACAGTTTAAAAAGAGCGAGAGCCGGAGAGGAGAACAGTTTAAAAAGAGCCAGAGCCGGAGAGGAGAACAGTTTAAAAAGAGCGAGAGCCGGAGAGGAGAATAGTTTAAAAAGAGCCAGAGCCGGAGAGGAGAACAGTTTAAAAAGAACGGTGAGCCAGAGAGGAGAACAGTTTAAAAAGAGCCAGAGCCGGAGAGGAGAACAGTTTAAAAAGAGCGAGAGCAGGAGAGGAGAACAGTTTAAAAAGAGCCAGAGCCGGAGAGGAGAACAGTTTAAAAAGAGCGAGAGCTGGAGAGGACAATAGTTTAAAAAGAGCGAGAGCCGGAGAGGAGAACAGTTTAAAAAGAGCGAGAGCCGGAGAGGAGAACAGTTTAAAAAGAGCGAGAGCCGGAGAGGAGAACAGTTTAAAAAGAGCGAAAGCCGGAGAGCAGAACAGTTTAAAAAGAGCGAGAGCCGGAGGGGAGAACAGTTTAAAAAGAGCGAGAGCCGGAGAGGAGAACAGTTTAAAAAGAGCGAGAGCCGGAGCGGAGAACAGTTTAAAAAGAGCGAGAGCCGGAGAGGAGAACAGTTTAAAAAGAGCGAGAGCCGGAGAGGAGAACAGTTTAAAAAGAGCCAGAGCCGGAGAGGAGAACAGTTTAAAAAGAGCGAGAGCCGGAGAGGAGAACAGTTTAAAAAGAGCGAGAGCCGGAGAGGAGAACAGTTTAAAAAGAGCGAGAGGCGGAGAGGAGAACAGTTTAAAAAGAGCCAGAGCCGGAGAGGAGAAAAGTTTAAAAAGAGGGAGAGCCGGAGAGGAGAACAGTTTAAAAAGAGCGAGAGCAGGAGAGGAGAACAGTTTAAAAAGAGCGAGAGCCGGAGAGGAGAACAGTTTAAAAAGAGCCAGAGCCGGAGAGGAGAACAGTTTAAAAAGAGCGAGAGGCGGAGAGGAGAACATTTTAAAAAGAGCCAGAGCCGGAGTGGAGAACAGTTTAAAAAGAGTGAGAGCCGGAGAGGAGAACAGTTTAAAAAGAGCGAGAGCAGGAGAGGAGAACAGTTTAAAAAGAGCGAGAGCCGGAGAGGAGAACAGTTTAAAAAGAGCCAGAGCCGGACAGGAGAACAGTTTAAAAAGAGCGAGAGCCGGAGTGGAGAACAGTTTAAAAAGAGCGAGAGCCGGAGAGGAGAACAGTTTAAAAAGAGCCAGAGCCGGAGAGGAGAACAGTTTAAAAAGAGCCAGAGCAGGAGAGGAGAACTGTTTAAAAAGAGCGAGAGCCGGAGAGGAGAACAGTTTAAAAAGAGCCAGAGCCGGAGAGGAGAACAGTTTAAAAAGAGCCAGAGCCGGAGAGGAGAACAGTTTAAAAAGAGCGAGAGCCGGAGAGGAGAACAGTTTAAAAAGAGCGAGAGCCGGAGCGGAGAACAGTTTAAAAAGAGCGAGAGCCGGAGAGGAGAACAGTTTAAAAAGAGCGAGAGCCGGAGAGGAGAACAGTTTAAAAAGAGCCAGAGCCGGAGAGGAGAACAGTTTAAAAAGAGCAAGAGCCGGAGAGGAGAACAGTTTAAAAAGAGCGAGAGCCGGAGAGGAGAACAGTTTAAAAAGAGCGAGAGGCGGAGAGGAGAACAGTTTAAGAAGAGCGAGAGCCGGAGAGGAGAACAGTTTAAAAAGAGCGAGAGCCGGAGAGGAGAACAGTTTAAAAAGAGCCAGAGCCGGAGAGGAGAACAGTTTAAAAAGAGCCAGAGCCGGAGAGGAGAACAGTTTAAAAAGAGTGAGAGCCGGAGAGGAGAACAGTTTAAAAAGAGCGAGAGCAGGAGAGGAGAATAGTTTAAAAAGAGCGAGAGCCGGAGAGGAGAACAGTTTAAAAAGAGCCAGAGCCGGAGAGGAGAACAGTTTAAAAAGAGCGAGAGCCGGAGAGGAGAACAGTTTAAAAAGAGCGAGAGCCGGAGAGGAGAACAGTTTAAAAAGAGCCAGAGCCGGAGAGGAGAACAGTTTAAAAAGAGCCAGAGCAGGAGAGGAGAACTGTTTAAAAAGAGCGAGAGCCGGAGAGGAGAACAGTTTAAAAAGAGCCAGAGCCGGAGAGGAGAACAGTTTAAAAAGAGCCAGAGCCGGAGAGGAGAACAGTTTAAAAAGAGCGAGAGCTGGAGAGGAGAACAGTTTAAAAAGAGCGAGAGCCAGAGAGGAGAACAGTTTAAAAAGAGCGAGAGCCGGAGAGGAGAACAGTTTAAAAAGAGCGAGAGCCGGAGAGGAGAACAGTTTAAAAAGAGCCAGAGCCGGAGAAGAGAACAGTTTAAAAAGAGCGAGAGCCGGAGAGGAGAACAGTTTAAAAAGAGCGAGAGCCAGAGAGGAGAACAGTTTAAAAAGAGCGAGAGCCGGATAGGAGAACAGTTTAAAAAGAGCGAGAGCCGGAGAGGAGAACAGTTTAAAAAGAGCGAGAGCCAGAGAGGAGAACAGTTTAAAAAGAGCGAGAGCCGGAGAGGAGAACATTTTAAAAAGAGCGAGAGCCGGAGAGGAGAACAGATTAAGATGAGCGAGAGCCGGAGAGGAGAACAGTTTAAAAAGAGCGAGAGCCGGAGAGGAGAACAGTTTAAAAAGAGCGAGAGCCGGAGTGGAGAACAGTTTAAAAAGAGCGAGTGCCGGAGAGGAGAACAGTTTAAAAAGAGCGAGAGCCGGAGAGGAGAACAGTTTAAAAAGAGCGAGAGCCGGAGAGGAGAACAGTTTAAAAAGGGCGAGAGCCGGAGAGGAGAACAGTTTAAAAAGGGCGAGAGCCGGAGAGGAGAACAGTTTAAAAAGAGCGCGAGCCGGAGAGGAGAACAGTTTAAAAAGAACGAGAGCAGGAGAGGAGAACAGTTTAAAAAGAGCGAGAGCCGGAGAGGAGAACAGTTTAAAAAGAGCCAGAGCCGGAGAGGAGAACAGTTTAAAAAGAGCGAGAGCCGGAGAGGAGAACAGTTTAAAAAGAGCGAGAGCCGGAGAGGAGAACAGTTTAAAAAGAGCGAGAGCCGGAGAGGAGAACAGTTTAAAAAGAGCGAGAGCCGAAGAGGAGAACAGTTTAAAAAGAGCGAGAGCCGGAGAGGAGAACAGTTTAAAAAGAGCGAGAGCCAGAGAGGAGAACAGTTTAAAAAGAGCGAGAGCCGGAGAGGAGAACAGTTTAAAAAGAGCGAGAGCCGGAGAGGAGAACAGTTTAAAAAGAGCGAGAGCCAGAGAGGAGAACAGTTTAAAAAGAGCGAGAGCCGGAGAGGAGAACATTTTAAAAAGAGCGAGAGCCGGAGAGGAGAACAGTTTAAGAAGAGCGAGAGCCGGAGAGGAGGACAGTTTAAAAAGAGCGAGAGCCGGAGAGGAGAACAGTTTAAAAAGAGCGAGAGCCGGAGTGGAGAACAGTTTAAAAAGAGCGAGTGCCGGAGAGGAGAACAGTTTAAAAAGAGCGAGAGCCGGAGAGGAGAACAGTTTAAAAAGCGCGAGAGCCGGAGAGGAGAACAGTTTAAAAAGAGCGAGAGCCGGAGAGGAGAACAGTTTAAAAAGAGCGAGAGCCGGAGAGGAGAACAGTTTAAAAAGGGCGAGAGCCGGAGAGGAGAACTGTTTAAAAAGAGCGAGAGCCGGAGAGGAGAACAGTTTAAAAAGAACGAGAGCAGGAGAGGAGAACAGTTTAAAAAGAGCGAGAGCCGGAGAGGAGAAAAGTTTAAAAAGAGCCAGAGCCGGAGAGGAGAACAGTTTAAAAAGAGCGAGAGCCGGAGAGGAGAACAGTTTAAAAAGAGCGAGAGCCGGAGAGGAGAACAGTTTAAAAAGAGCGAGAGCCGGAGAGGAGAACAGTTTAAAAAGAGCGAGAGCCGAAGAGGAGAACAGTTTAAAAAGAGCGAGAGACGGAGAGGAGAACAGTTTAAAAAGAGCGAGAGCTGGAGAGGAGAACAGTTTAAAAAGAGCGAGAGCAGGAGAGGAGAACAGTTTAAAAAGAGTTAGAGACGGAGAGGAGAACAGTTTAAAAAGAGCGAGAGCCGGAGCGGAGAACACTTTAAAAAGAGCCAGAGCCGGAGAGGAGAACAGTTTAAAAAGAGCGAGAGCCGGAGAGGAGAACAGTTTAAAAAGAGCGAGAGGCGGAGAGGAGAACAGTTTAAAAAGAGCGAGTGCCGGAGAGGAGAACAGTTTAAAAGAGCGAGAGCCGGAGAGAAGAACAGTTTAATAAGAGCCAGAGCCGGAGAGGAGAACAGGTTAAAAAGAGCGAGAGCCGGAGAGGAGAACAGTTTAAAAAGAGCGAGTGCCGGAGAGGAGAACAGTTTAAAAAGATCCAGAGCCTGAGAGGAGAACAGTTTAAAAAGAGCCGGAGCCAGAGAGGAGAACAGTTTAAAAAGAGCGAGAGCCGGAGAGGAGAACAGTTTAAAAAGGGCGAGAGCCGGAGAGGAGAACAGTTTAAAAAGGACGAGAGCTGGAGAGGAGAACAGTTTAAAAAGGGCGAGTGCCGGAGAGGAGAACAGTTTAAAAAGAGCGAGAGCCGGAGAGGAGAACAGTTTAAAAAGAGCGAGAGCCGGAGAGGAGAACAGTTTAAAAAGGGCGAGAGCCGGAGAGGAGAACAGTTTAAAAAGAGCGAGAGCCGGAGAGGAGAACAGTTTAAAAAGAACGAGAGCAGGAGAGGAGAACAGTTTAAAAAGAGCGAGAGCCGGAGAGGAGAACAGTTTAAAAAGAGCCAGAGCCGGAGAGGAGAACAGTTTAAAAAGAGCGAGAGCAGGAGAGGAGAACAGTTTAAAAAGAGCGAGAGCCGGAGAGGAGAACAGTTTAAAAAGAGCCAGAGCCGGAGAGGAGAACAGTTTAAAAAGAGCGAGAGCCGGAGAGGAGAACAGTTTAAAAAGAGCGAGAGCCAGAGAGGAGAACAGTTTAAAAAGAGCTGGAGCCAGAGAGGAGAACAGTTTAAAAAGAGCGAGAGCCGGAGAGGAGAACAGTTTAAAAAGAGCGAGAGCCGGAGAGGAGAACAGTTTAAAAACAGCGAGAGCCGGAGAGTAGAACAGTTTAAAAAGAGCGAGAGCCGGAAAGGAGAACAGTTTAAAAAGAGCGAGAGCCGGAGAGGAGAACAGTTTAAAAAGCGAGAGCCGGAGTGGAGAACAGTTTAAAAAGAGCGAGAGCCGGAGAGGAGAACAGTTTAAAAAGAGCTGGAGCCAGAGAGGAGAACAGTTTAAAAAGAGCGAGAGCCGGAGAGCAGAACAGTTTAAAAAGAGCGAGAGCCAGAGAGGAGAACAGTTTAAAAAGAGCGAGAGCCGGAGAGGAGAACAGTTTAAAAAGAGCGAGAGCCGGAGAGGAGAACAGTTTAAAAAGAGCCAGAGCCGGAGAGGAGAACAGTTTAAAAAGAGCCAGAGCAGGAGAGGAGAACTGTTTAAAAAGAGCGAGAGCCGGAGAGGAGAACAGTTTAAAAAGAGCCAGAGCCGGAGAGGAGAACAGTTTAAAAAGAGCGAGAGCTGGAGAGGAGAACAGTTTAAAAAGAGCGAGAGCCAGAGAGGAGAACAGTTTAAAAAGAGCGAGAGCCGGAGAGGAGAACAGTTTAAAAAGAGCGAGAGCCGGAGAGGAGAACAGTTTAAAAAGAGCCAGAGCCGGAGAAGAGAACAGTTTAAAAAGAGCGAGAGCCGGAGAGGAGAACAGTTTAAAAAGAGCGAGAGCCAGAGAGGAGAACAGTTTAAAAAGAGCGAGAGCCGGATAGGAGAACAGTTTAAAAAGAGCGAGAGCCGGAGAGGAGAACAGTTTAAAAAGAGCGAGAGCCAGAGAGGAGAACAGTTTAAAAAGAGCGAGAGCCGGAGAGGAGAACATTTTAAAAAGAGCGAGAGCCGGAGAGGAGAACAGATTAAGAAGAGCGAGAGCCGGAGAGGAGAACAGTTTAAAAAGAGCGAGAGCCGGAGAGGAGAACAGTTTAAAAAGAGCGAGAGCCGGAGTGGAGAACAGTTTAAAAAGAGCGAGTGCCGGAGAGGAGAACAGTTTAAAAAGAGCGAGAGCCGGAGAGGAGAACAGTTTAAAAAGAGCGAGAGCCGGAGAGGAGAACAGTTTAAAAAGGGCGAGAGCCGGAGAGGAGAACAGTTTAAAAAGGGCGAGAGCCGGAGAGGAGAACAGTTTAAAAAGAACGAGAGCAGGAGAGGAGAACAGTTTAAAAAGAGCGAGAGCCGGAGAGGAGAACAGTTTAAAAAGAGCCAGAGCCGGAGAGGAGAACAGTTTAAAAAGAGCGAGAGCCGGAGAGGAGAACAGTTTAAAAAGAGCGAGAGCCGGAGAGGAGAACAGTTTAAAAAGAGCGAGAGCCGGAGAGGAGAACAGTTTAAAAAGAGCGAGAGCCGAAGAGGAGAACAGTTTAAAAAGAGCGAGAGCAGGAGAGGAGAACAGTTTAAAAAGAGCCAGAGCCGGAGAGGAGAACAGTTTAAAAAGAGCGAGAGCTGGAGAGGACAATAGTTTAAAAAGAGCGAGAGCCGGAGAGGAGAACAGTTTAAAAAGAGCGAGAGCCGGAGAGGAGAACAGTTTAAAAAGAGCGAGAGCCGGAGAGGAGAACAGTTTAAAAAGAGCGAAAGCCGGAGAGCAGAACAGTTTAAAAAGAGCGAGAGCCGGAGGGGAGAACAGTTTAAAAAGAGCGAGAGCCGGAGAGGAGAACAGTTTAAAAAGAGCGAGAGCCGGAGCGGAGAACAGTTTAAAAAGAGCGAGAGCCGGAGAGGAGAACAGTTTAAAAAGAGCGAGAGCCGGAGAGGAGAACAGTTTAAAAAGAGCCAGAGCCGGAGAGGAGAACAGTTTAAAAAGAGCGAGAGCCGGAGAGGAGAACAGTTTAAAAAGAGCGAGAGCCAGAGAGGAGAACAGTTTAAAAAGAGCGAGAGGCGGAGAGGAGAACAGTTTAAAAAGAGCCAGAGCCGGAGAGGAGAAAAGTTTAAAAAGAGGGAGAGCCGGAGAGGAGAACAGTTTAAAAAGAGCGAGAGCAGGAGAGGAGAACAGTTTAAAAAGAGCGAGAGCCGGAGAGGAGAACAGTTTAAAAAGAGCCAGAGCCGGAGAGGAGAACAGTTTAAAAAGAGCGAGAGGCGGAGAGGAGAACATTTTAAAAAGAGCCAGAGCCGGAGTGGAGAACAGTTTAAAAAGAGTGAGAGCCGGAGAGGAGAACAGTTTAAAAAGAGCGAGAGCAGGAGAGGAGAACAGTTTAAAAAGAGCGAGAGCCGGAGAGGAGAACAGTTTAAAAAGAGCCAGAGCCGGACAGGAGAACAGTTTAAAAAGAGCGAGAGCCGGAGTGGAGAACAGTTTAAAAAGAGCGAGAGCCGGAGAGGAGAACAGTTTAAAAAGAGCCAGAGCCGGAGAGGAGAACAGTTTAAAAAGAGCCAGAGCAGGAGAGGAGAACTGTTTAAAAAGAGCGAGAGCCGGAGAGGAGAACAGTTTAAAAAGAGCCAGAGCCGGAGAGGAGAACAGTTTAAAAAGAGCCAGAGCCGGAGAGGAGAACAGTTTAAAAAGAGCGAGAGCCGGAGAGGAGAACAGTTTAAAAAGAGCGAGAGCCGGAGCGGAGAACAGTTTAAAAAGAGCGAGAGCCGGAGAGGAGAACAGTTTAAAAAGAGCGAGAGCCGGAGAGGAGAACAGTTTAAAAAGAGCCAGAGCCGGAGAGGAGAACAGTTTAAAAAGAGCAAGAGCCGGAGAGGAGAACAGTTTAAAAAGAGCGAGAGCCGGAGAGGAGAACAGTTTAAAAAGAGCGAGAGGCGGAGAGGAGAACAGTTTAAGAAGAGCGAGAGCCGGAGAGGAGAACAGTTTAAAAAGAGCGAGAGCCGGAGAGGAGAACAGTTTAAAAAGAGCCAGAGCCGGAGAGGAGAACAGTTTAAAAAGAGCCAGAGCCGGAGAGGAGAACAGTTTAAAAAGAGTGAGAGCCGGAGAGGAGAACAGTTTAAAAAGAGCGAGAGCAGGAGAGGAGAATAGTTTAAAAAGAGCGAGAGCCGGAGAGGAGAACAGTTTAAAAAGAGCCAGAGCCGGAGAGGAGAACAGTTTAAAAAGAGCGAGAGCCGGAGAGGAGAACAGTTTAAAAAGAGCGAGAGCCGGAGAGGAGAACAGTTTAAAAAGAGCCAGAGCCGGAGAGGAGAACAGTTTAAAAAGAGCCAGAGCAGGAGAGGAGAACTGTTTAAAAAGAGCGAGAGCCGGAGAGGAGAACAGTTTAAAAAGAGCCAGAGCCGGAGAGGAGAACAGTTTAAAAAGAGCCAGAGCCGGAGAGGAGAACAGTTTAAAAAGAGCGAGAGCTGGAGAGGAGAACAGTTTAAAAAGAGCGAGAGCCAGAGAGGAGAACAGTTTAAAAAGAGCGAGAGCCGGAGAGGAGAACAGTTTAAAAAGAGCGAGAGCCGGAGAGGAGAACAGTTTAAAAAGAGCCAGAGCCGGAGAAGAGAACAGTTTAAAAAGAGCGAGAGCCGGAGAGGAGAACAGTTTAAAAAGAGCGAGAGCCAGAGAGGAGAACAGTTTAAAAAGAGCGAGAGCCGGATAGGAGAACAGTTTAAAAAGAGCGAGAGCCGGAGAGGAGAACAGTTTAAAAAGAGCGAGAGCCAGAGAGGAGAACAGTTTAAAAAGAGCGAGAGCCGGAGAGGAGAACATTTTAAAAAGAGCGAGAGCCGGAGAGGAGAACAGATTAAGATGAGCGAGAGCCGGAGAGGAGAACAGTTTAAAAAGAGCGAGAGCCGGAGAGGAGAACAGTTTAAAAAGAGCGAGAGCCGGAGTGGAGAACAGTTTAAAAAGAGCGAGTGCCGGAGAGGAGAACAGTTTAAAAAGAGCGAGAGCCGGAGAGGAGAACAGTTTAAAAAGAGCGAGAGCCGGAGAGGAGAACAGTTTAAAAAGGGCGAGAGCCGGAGAGGAGAACAGTTTAAAAAGGGCGAGAGCCGGAGAGGAGAACAGTTTAAAAAGAGCGCGAGCCGGAGAGGAGAACAGTTTAAAAAGAACGAGAGCAGGAGAGGAGAACAGTTTAAAAAGAGCGAGAGCCGGAGAGGAGAACAGTTTAAAAAGAGCCAGAGCCGGAGAGGAGAACAGTTTAAAAAGAGCGAGAGCCGGAGAGGAGAACAGTTTAAAAAGAGCGAGAGCCGGAGAGGAGAACAGTTTAAAAAGAGCGAGAGCCGGAGAGGAGAACAGTTTAAAAAGAGCGAGAGCCGAAGAGGAGAACAGTTTAAAAAGAGCGAGAGCCGGAGAGGAGAACAGTTTAAAAAGAGCGAGAGCCAGAGAGGAGAACAGTTTAAAAAGAGCGAGAGCCGGAGAGGAGAACAGTTTAAAAAGAGCGAGAGCCGGAGAGGAGAACAGTTTAAAAAGAGCGAGAGCCAGAGAGGAGAACAGTTTAAAAAGAGCGAGAGCCGGAGAGGAGAACATTTTAAACAGAGCGAGAGCCGGAGAGGAGAACAGTTTAAGAAGAGTGAGAGCCGGAGAGGAGGACAGTTTAAAAAGAGCGAGAGCCGGAGAGGAGAACAGTTTAAAAAGAGCGAGAGCCGGAGTGGAGAACAGTTTAAAAAGAGCGAGTGCCGGAGAGGAGAACAGTTTAAAAAGAGCGAGAGCCGGAGAGGAGAACAGTTTAAAAAGAGCGAGAGCCGGAGAGGAGAACAGTTTAAAAAGAGCGAGAGCCGGAGAGGAGAACAGTTTAAAAAGAGCGAGAGCCGGAGAGGAGAACAGTTTAAAAAGGGCGAGAGCCGGACAGGAGAACTGTTTAAAAAGAGCGAGAGCCGGAGAGGAGAACAGTTTAAAAAGAACGAGAGCAGGAGAGGAGAACAGTTTAAAAAGAGCGAGAGCCGGAGAGGAGAAAAGTTTAAAAAGAGCCAGAGCCGGAGAGGAGAACAGTTTAAAAAGAGCGAGAGCCGGAGAGGAGAACAGTTTAAAAAGAGCGAGAGCCGGAGAGGAGAACAGTTTAAAAAGAGCGAGAGCCGGAGAGGAGAACAGTTTAAAAAGAGCGAGAGCCGAAGAGGAGAACAGTTTAAAAAGAGCGAGAGACGGAGAGGAGAACAGTTTAAAAAGAGCGAGAGCTGGAGAGGAGAACAGTTTAAAAAGAGCGAGAGCAGGAGAGGAGAACAGTTTAAAAAGAGTTAGAGACGGAGAGGAGAACAGTTTAAAAAGAGCGAGAGCCGGAGCGGAGAACACTTTAAAAAGAGCCAGAGCCGGAGAGGAGAACAGTTTAAAAAGAGCGAGAGCCGGAGAGGAGAACAGTTTAAAAAGAGCGAGAGGCGGAGAGGAGAACAGTTTAAAAAGAGCGAGTGCCGGAGAGGAGAACAGTTTAAAAGAGCGAGAGCCGGAGAGAAGAACAGTTTAATAAGAGCCAGAGCCGGAGAGGAGAACAGGTTAAAAAGAGCGAGAGCCGGAGAGGAGAACAGTTTAAAAAGAGCGAGTGCCGGAGAGGAGAACAGTTTAAAAAGAGCCAGAGCCTGAGAGGAGAACAGTTTAAAAAGAGCCGGAGCCAGAGAGGAGAACAGTTTAAAAAGAGCGAGAGCCGGAGAGGAGAACAGTTTAAAAAGGGCGAGAGCCGGAGAGGAGAACAGTTTAAAAAGGACGAGAGCTGGAGAGGAGAACAGTTTAAAAAGGGCGAGTGCCGGAGAGGAGAACAGTTTAAAAAGAGCGAGAGCCGGAGAGGAGAACAGTTTAAAAAGAGCGAGAGCCCGAGAGGAGAACAGTTTAAAAAGGGCGAGAGCCGGAGAGGAGAACAGTTTAAAAAGAGCGAGAGCCGGAGAGGAGAACAGTTTAAAAAGAACGAGAGCAGGAGAGGAGAACAGTTTAAAAAGAGCGAGAGCCGGAGAGGAGAACAGTTTAAAAAGAGCCAGAGCCGGAGAGGAGAACAGTTTAAAAAGAGCGAGAGCAGGAGAGGAGAACAGTTTAAAAAGAGCGAGAGCCGGAGAGGAGAACAGTTTAAAAAGAGCCAGAGCCGGAGAGGAGAACAGTTTAAAAAGAGCGAGAGCCGGAGAGGAGAACAGTTTAAAAAGAGCGAGAGCCAGAGAGGAGAACAGTTTAAAAAGAGCTGGAGCCAGAGAGGAGAACAGTTTAAAAAGAGCGAGAGACGGAGAGGAGAACAGTTTAAAAAGAGCGAGAGCCGGAGAGGAGAACAGTTTAAAAACAGCGAGAGCCGGAGAGTAGAACAGTTTAAAAAGAGCGAGAGCCGGAAAGGAGAACAGTTTAAAAAGAGCGAGAGCCGGAGAGGAGAACAGTTTAAAAAGCGAGAGCCGGAGAGGAGAACAGTTTAAAAAGAGCGAGAGCCGGAGAGGAGAACAGTTTAAAAAGAGCTGGAGCCAGAGAGGAGAACAGTTTAAAAAGAGCGAGAGCCGGAGAGCAGAACAGTTTAAAAAGAGCGAGAGCCAGAGAGGAGAACAGTTTAAAAAGAGCGAGAGCCGGAGAGGAGAACAGTTTAAAAAGAGCGAGAGCCGGAGAGGAGAACAGTTTAAAAAGAGCCAGAGCCGGAGAGGAGAACAGTTTAAAAAGAGCCAGAGCAGGAGAGGAGAACTGTTTAAAAAGAGCGAGAGCCGGAGAGGAGAACAGTTTAAAAAGAGCCAGAGCCGGAGAGGAGAACAGTTTAAAAAGAGCCAGAGCCGGAGAGGAGAACAGTTTAAAAAGAGCGAGAGCTGGAGAGGAGAACAGTTTAAAAAGAGCGAGAGCCAGAGAGGAGAACAGTTTAAAAAGAGCGAGAGCCGGAGAGGAGAACAGTTTAAAAAGAGCGAGAGCCGGAGAGGAGAACAGTTTAAAAAGAGCCAGAGCCGGAGAAGAGAACAGTTTAAAAAGAGCGAGAGCCGGAGAGGAGAACAGTTTAAAAAGAGCGAGAGCCAGAGAGGAGAACAGTTTAAAAAGAGCGAGAGCCGGATAGGAGAACAGTTTAAAAAGAGCGAGAGCCGGAGAGGAGAACAGTTTAAAAAGAGCGAGAGCCAGAGAGGAGAACAGTTTAAAAAGAGCGAGAGCCGGAGAGGAGAACATTTTAAAAAGAGCGAGAGCCGGAGAGGAGAACAGATTAAGAAGAGCGAGAGCCGGAGAGGAGAACAGTTTAAAAAGAGCGAGAGCCGGAGAGGAGAACAGTTTAAAAAGAGCGAGAGCCGGAGTGGAGAACAGTTTAAAAAGAGCGAGTGCCGGAGAGGAGAACAGTTTAAAAAGAGCGAGAGCCGGAGAGGAGAACAGTTTAAAAAGAGCGAGAGCCGGAGAGGAGAACAGTTTAAAAAGGGCGAGAGCCGGAGAGGAGAACAGTTTAAAAAGGGCGAGAGCCGGAGAGGAGAACAGTTTAAAAAGAGCGCGAGCCGGAGAGGAGAACAGTTTAAAAAGAACGAGAGCAGGAGAGGAGAACAGTTTAAAAAGAGCGAGAGCCGGAGAGGAGAACAGTTTAAAAAGAGCCAGAGCCGGAGAGGAGAACAGTTTAAAAAGAGCGAGAGCCGGAGAGGAGAACAGTTTAAAAAGAGCGAGAGCCGGAGAGGAGAACAGTTTAAAAAGAGCGAGAGCCGGAGAGGAGAACAGTTTAAAAAGAGCGAGAGCCGAAGAGGAGAACAGTTTAAAAAGAGCGAGAGCCGGAGAGGAGAACAGTTTAAAAAGAGCGAGAGCCAGAGAGGAGAACAGTTTAAAAAGAGCGAGAGCCGGAGAGGAGAACAGTTTAAAAAGAGCGAGAGCCGGAGAGGAGAACAGTTTAAAAAGAGCGAGAGCCAGAGAGGAGAACAGTTTAAAAAGAGCGAGAGCCGGAGAGGAGAACATTTTAAAAAGAGCGAGAGCCGGAGAGGAGAACAGTTTAAGAAGAGCGAGAGCCGGAGAGGAGGACAGTTTAAAAAGAGCGAGAGCCGGAGAGGAGAACAGTTTAAAAAGAGCGAGAGCCGGAGTGGAGAACAGTTTAAAAAGAGCGAGTGCCGGAGAGGAGAACAGTTTAAAAAGAGCGAGAGCCGGAGAGGAGAACAGTTTAAAAAGAGCGAGAGCCGGAGAGGAGAACAGTTTAAAAAGAGCGAGAGCCGGAGAGGAGAACAGTTTAAAAAGAGCGAGAGCCGGAGAGGAGAACAGTTTAAAAAGGGCGAGAGCCGGAGAGGAGAACTGTTTAAAAAGAGCGAGAGCCGGAGAGGAGAACAGTTTAAAAAGAACGAGAGCAGGAGAGGAGAACAGTTTAAAAAGAGCGAGAGCCGGAGAGGAGAAAAGTTTAAAAAGAGCCAGAGCCGGAGAGGAGAACAGTTTAAAAAGAGCGAGAGCCGGAGAGGAGAACAGTTTAAAAAGAGCGAGAGCCGGAGAGGAGAACAGTTTAAAAAGAGCGAGAGCCGGAGAGGAGAACAGTTTAAAAAGAGCGAGAGCTGAAGAGGAGAACAGTTTAAAAAGAGCGAGAGACGGAGAGGAGAACAGTTTAAAAAGAGCGAGAGCTGGAGAGGAGAACAGTTTAAAAAGAGCGAGAGCAGGAGAGGAGAACAGTTTAAAAAGAGTTAGAGACGGAGAGGAGAACAGTTTAAAAAGAGCGAGAGCCGGAGCGGAGAACACTTTAAAAAGAGCCAGAGCCGGAGAGGAGAACAGTTTAAAAAGAGCGAGAGCCGGAGAGGAGAACAGTTTAAAAAGAGCGAGAGGCGGAGAGGAGAACAGTTTAAAAAGAGCGAGTGCCGGAGAGGAGAACAGTTTAAAAGAGCGAGAGCCGGAGAGAAGAACAGTTTAATAAGAGCCAGAGCCGGAGAGGAGAACAGGTTAAAAAGAGCGAGAGCCGGAGAGGAGAACAGTTTAAAAAGAGCGAGTGCCGGAGAGGAGAACAGTTTAAAAAGAGCCAGAGCCTGAGAGGAGAACAGTTTAAAAAGAGCCGGAGCCAGAGAGGAGAACAGTTTAAAAAGAGCGAGAGCCGGAGAGGAGAACAGTTTAAAAAGGGCGAGAGCCGGAGAGGAGAACAGTTTAAAAAGGACGAGAGCTGGAGAGGAGAACATTTTAAAAAGGGCGAGTGCCGGAGAGGAGAACAGTTTAAAAAGAGCGAGAGCCGGAGTGGAGAACAGTTTAAAAAGAGCGAGTGCCGGAGAGGAGAACAGTTTAAAAAGAGCGAGAGCCGGAGAGGAGAACAGTTTAAAAAGAGCGAGAGCCGGAGAGGAGAACAGTTTAAAAAGAGCGAGAGCCGGAGAGGAGAACAGTTTAAAAAGAGCGAGAGCCGGAGAGGAGAACAGTTTAAAAAGGGCGAGAGCCGGAGAGGAGAACAGTTTAAAAAGAGCGAGAGCCGAAGAGGAGAACAGTTTAAAAAGAGCGAGAGCCGGAGAGGAGAACAGTTTAAAAAGAGCGAGAGCCAGAGAGGAGAACAGTTTAAAAAGAGCGAGAGCCGGAGAGGAGAACAGTTTAAAAAGAGCGAGAGCCGGAGAGGAGAACAGTTTAAAAAGAGCGAGAGCCAGAGAGGAGAACAGTTTAAAAAGAGCGAGAGCCGGAGAGGAGAACATTTTAAAAAGAGCGAGAGCCGGAGAGGAGAACAGTTTAAGAAGAGCGAGAGCCGGAGAGGAGGACACTTTAAAAAGAGCGAGAGCCGGAGAGGAGAACAGTTTAAAAAGAGCGAGAGCCGGAGTGGAGAACAGTTTAAAAAGAGCGAGTGCCGGAGAGGAGAACAGTTTAAAAAGAGCGAGAGCCGGAGAGGAGAACAGTTTAAAAAGAGCGAGAGCCGGAGAGGAGAACAGTTTAAAAAGAGCGAGAGCCGGAGTGGAGAACAGTTTAAAAAGAGCGAGAGCCGGAGAGGAGAACAGTTTAAAAAGGGCGAGAGCCGGAGAGGAGAACTGTTTAAAAAGAGCGAGAGCCGGAGAGGAGAACAGTTTAAAAAGAACGAGAGCAGGAGAGGAGAACAGTTTAAAAAGAGCGAGAGCCGGAGAGGAGAAAAGTTTAAAAAGAGCCAGAGCCGGAGAGGAGAACAGTTTAAAAAGTGCGAGAGCCGGAGAGGAGAACAGTTTAAAAAGAGCGAGAGCCGGAGAGGAGAACAGTTTAAAAAGAGCGAGAGCCGGAGAGGAGAACAGTTTAAAAAGAGCGAGAGCCGAAGAGGAGAACAGTTTAAAAAGAGCGAGAGACGGAGAGGAGAACAGTTTAAAAAGAGCGAGAGCTGGAGAGGAGAACAGTTTAAAAAGAGCGAGAGCAGGAGAGGAGAACAGTTTAAAAAGAGTTAGAGACGGAGAGGAGAACAGTTTAAAAAGAGCGAGAGCCGGAGCGGAGAACACTTTAAAAAGAGCCAGAGCCGGAGAGGAGAACAGTTTAAAAAGAGCGAGAGCCGGAGAGGAGAACAGTTTAAAAAGAGCGAGAGGCGGAGAGGAGAACAGTTTAAAAAGAGCGAGTGCCGGAGAGGAGAACAGTTTAAAAGAGCGAGAGCCGGAGAGAAGAACAGTTTAATAAGAGCCAGAGCCGGAGAGGAGAACAGGTTAAAAAGAGCGAGAGCCGGAGAGGAGAACAGTTTAAAAAGAGCGAGTGCCGGAGAGGAGAACAGTTTAAAAAGAGCCAGAGCCTGAGAGGAGAACAGTTTAAAAAGAGCCGGAGCCAGAGAGGAGAACAGTTTAAAAAGAGCGAGAGCCGGAGAGGAGAACAGTTTAAAAAGGGCGAGAGCCGGAGAGGAGAACAGTTTAAAAAGGACGAGAGCTGGAGAGGAGAACAGTTTAAAAAGGGCGAGTGCCGGAGAGGAGAACAGTTTAAAAAGAGCGAGAGCCGGAGAGGAGAACAGTTTAAAAAGAGCGAGAGCCGGAGAGGAGAACAGTTTAAAAAGGGCGAGAGCCGGAGAGGAGAACAGTTTAAAAAGAGCGAGAGCCGGAGAGGAGAACAGTTTAAAAAGAACGAGAGCAGGAGAGGAGAACAGTTTAAAAAGAGCGAGAGCCGGAGAGGAGAACAGTTTAAAAAGAGCCAGAGCCGGAGAGGAGAACAGTTTAAAAAGAGCGAGAGCAGGAGAGGAGAACAGTTTAAAAAGAGCGAGAGCCGGAGAGGAGAACAGTTTAAAAAGAGCCAGAGCCGGAGAGGAGAACAGTTTAAAAAGAGCGAGAGCCGGAGAGGAGAACAGTTTAAAAAGAGCGAGAGCCAGAGAGGAGAACAGTTTAAAAAGAGCTGGAGCCAGAGAGGAGAACAGTTTAAAAAGAGCGAGAGCCGGAGAGGAGAACAGTTTAAAAAGAGCGAGAGCCGGAGAGGAGAACAGTTTAAAAACAGCGAGAGCCGGAGAGTAGAACAGTTTAAAAAGAGCGAGAGCCGGAAAGGAGAACAGTTTAAAAAGAGCGAGAGCCGGAGAGGAGAACAGTTTAAAAAGCGAGAGCCGGAGAGGAGAACAGTTTAAAAAGAGCGAGAGCCGGAGAGGAGAACAGTTTAAAAAGAGCTGGAGCCAGAGAGGAGAACAGTTTAAAAAGAGCGAGAGCCGGAGAGCAGAACAGTTTAAAAAGAGCGAGAGCCAGAGAGGAGAACAGTTTAAAAAGAGCGAGAGCCGGAGAGGAGAACAGTTTAAAAAGAGCGAGAGCCGGAGAGGAGAACAGTTTAAAAAGAGCCAGAGCCGGAGAGGAGAACAGTTTAAAAAGAGCCAGAGCAGGAGAGGAGAACTGTTTAAAAAGAGCGAGAGCCGGAGAGGAGAACAGTTTAAAAAGAGCCAGAGCCGGAGAGGAGAACAGTTTAAAAAGAGCCAGAGCCGGAGAGGAGAACAGTTTAAAAAGAGCGAGAGCTGGAGAGGAGAACAGTTTAAAAAGAGCGAGAGCCAGAGAGGAGAACAGTTTAAAAAGAGCGAGAGCCGGAGAGGAGAACAGTTTAAAAAGAGCGAGAGCCGGAGAGGAGAACAGTTTAAAAAGAGCCAGAGCCGGAGAAGAGAACAGTTTAAAAAGAGCGAGAGCTGGAGAGGAGAACAGTTTAAAAAGAGCGAGAGCCAGAGAGGAGAACAGTTTAAAAAGAGCGAGAGCCGGATAGGAGAACAGTTTAAAAAGAGCGAGAGCCGGAGAGGAGAACAGTTTAAAAAGAGCGAGAGCCAGAGAGGAGAACAGTTTAAAAAGAGCGAGAGCCGGAGAGGAGAACATTTTAAAAAGAGCGAGAGCCGGAGAGGAGAACAGATTAAGAAGAGCGAGAGCCGGAGAGGAGAACAGTTTAAAAAGAGCGAGAGCCGGAGAGGAGAACAGTTTAAAAAGAGCGAGAGCCGGAGTGGAGAACAGTTTAAAAAGAGCGAGTGCCGGAGAGGAGAACAGTTTAAAAAGAGCGAGAGCCGGAGAGGAGAACAGTTTAAAAAGAGCGAGAGCCGGAGAGGAGAACAGTTTAAAAAGGGCGAGAGCCGGAGAGGAGAACAGTTTAAAAAGGGCGAGAGCCGGAGAGGAGAACAGTTAAAAAGAGCGCGAGCCGGAGAGGAGAACAGTTTAAAAAGAACGAGAGCAGGAGAGGAGAACAGTTTAAAAAGAGCGAGAGCCGGAGAGGAGAACAGTTTAAAAAGAGCCAGAGCCGGAGAGGAGAACAGTTTAAAAAGAGCGAGAGCCGGAGAGGAGAACAGTTTAAAAAGAGCGAGAGCCGGAGAGGAGAACAGTTTAAAAAGAGCGAGAGCCGGAGAGGAGAACAGTTTAAAAAGAGCGAGAGCCGAAGAGGAGAACAGTTTAAAAAGAGCGAGAGCCGGAGAGGAGAACAGTTTAAAAAGAGCGAGAGCCAGAGAGGAGAACAGTTTAAAAAGAGCGAGAGCCGGAGAGGAGAACAGTTTAAAAAGAGCGAGAGCCGGAGAGGAGAACAGTTTAAAAAGAGCGAGAGCCAGAGAGGAGAACAGTTTAAAAAGAGCGAGAGCCGGAGAGGAGAACATTTTAAAAAGAGCGAGAGCCGGAGAGGAGAACAGTTTAAGAAGA
Organism: Somniosus microcephalus; assembly: GCF_052327205.1. Classification (NCBI taxonomy): domain Eukaryota; kingdom Metazoa; phylum Chordata; class Chondrichthyes; order Squaliformes; family Somniosidae; genus Somniosus; species Somniosus microcephalus. Next base: position 30,172,575 of record NW_028225187.1, on the reverse strand, counting down.
GCGAGAGCCGGAGAGGAGGACAGTTTAAAAAGAGCGAGAGCCGGAGAGGAGAACAGTTTAAAAAGAGCGAGAGCCGGAGTGGAGAACAGTTTAAAAAGAGCGAGTGCCGGAGAGGAGAACAGTTTAAAAAGAGCGAGAGCCGGAGAGGAGAACAGTTTAAAAAGAGCGAGAGCCGGAGAGGAGAACAGTTTAAAAAGAGCGAGAGCCGGAGAGGAGAACAGTTTAAAAAGAGCGAGAGCCGGAGAGGAGAACAGTTTAAAAAGGGCGAGAGCCGGAGAGGAGAACTGTTTAAAAAGAGCGAGAGCCGGAGAGGAGAACAGTTTAAAAAGAACGAGAGCAGGAGAGGAGAACAGTTTAAAAAGAGCGAGAGCCGGAGAGGAGAAAAGTTTAAAAAGAGCCAGAGCCGGAGAGGAGAACAGTTTAAAAAGAGCGAGAGCCGGAGAGGAGAACAGTTTAAAAAGAGCGAGAGCCGGAGAGGAGAACAGTTTAAAAAGAGCGAGAGCCGGAGAGGAGAACAGTTTAAAAAGAGCGAGAGCCGAAGAGGAGAACAGTTTAAAAAGAGCGAGAGACGGAGAGGAGAACAGTTTAAAAAGAGCGAGAGCTGGAGAGGAGAACAGTTTAAAAAGAGCGAGAGCAGGAGAGGAGAACAGTTTAAAAAGAGTTAGAGACGGAGAGGAGAACAGTTTAAAAAGAGCGAGAGCCGGAGCGGAGAACACTTTAAAAAGAGCCAGAGCCGGAGAGGAGAACAGTTTAAAAAGTGCGAGAGCCGGAGAGGAGAACAGTTTAAAAAGAGCGAGAGGCGGAGAGGAGAACAGTTTAAAAAGAGCGAGTGCCGGAGAGGAGAACAGTTTAAAAGAGCGAGAGCCGGAGAGAAGAACAGTTTAATAAGAGCCAGAGCCGGAGAGGAGAACAGGTTAAAAAGAGCGAGAGCCGGAGAGGAGAACAGTTTAAAAAGAGCGAGTGCCGGAGAGGAGAACAGTTTAAAAAGAGCCAGAGCCTGAGAGGAGAACAGTTTAAAAAGAGCCGGAGCCAGAGAGGAGAACAGTTTAAAAAGAGCGAGAGCCGGAGAGGAGAACAGTTTAAAAAGGGCGAGAGCCGGAGAGGAGAACAGTTTAAAAAGGACGAGAGCTGGAGAGGAGAACAGTTTAAAAAGGGCGAGTGCCGGAGAGGAGAACAGTTTAAAAAGCGAGAGCCGGAGAGGAGAACAGTTTAAAAAGAGCGAGAGCCGGAGAGGAGAACAGTTTAAAAAGAGCTGGAGCCAGAGAGGAGAACAGTTTAAAAAGAGCGAGAGCCGGAGAGCAGAACAGTTTAAAAAGAGCGAGAGCCAGAGAGGAGAACAGTTTAAAAAGGGCGAGAGCCGGAGAGGAGAACAGTTTAAAAGGGTGAGAGCCGGAGAGGAGAACAGTTTAAAAAGAGCGAGAGCCGGAGAGGAGAACAGTTTAAAAAGAGCGAGAGCCGGAGAGGAGAACAGTTTAAAAAGGGCGAGAGCCGGAGAGGAGAACAGTTTAAAAAGAGCGAGAGCCGGAGAGGAGAACAGTTTAAAAAGAACGAGAGCAGGAGAGGAGAACAGTTTAAAAAGAGCGAGAGCCGGAGAGGAGAACAGTTTAAAAAGAGCCAAAGCCGGAGAGGAGAACAGTTTAAAAAGAGCTAGAGCCGGAGAGGAGAACAGTTTAAAAAGAGCGAGAGCCGGAGAGGAGAACAGTTTAAAAAGAGCGAGAGCCGGAGAGGAGAACAGTTTAAAAAGAGCGAGAGCCGAAGAGGAGAACAGTTTAAAAAGAGCGAGAGACGGAGAGGAGAACAGTTTAAAAAGAGCGAGAGCTGGAGAGGAGAACAGTTTAAAAAGAGCGAGAGCAGGAGAGGAGAACAGTTTAAAAAGAGTTAGAGACGGAGAGGAGAACAGTTTAAAAAGAGCGAGAGCTGGAGCGGAGAACAGTTTAAAAAGAGCCAGAGCCGGAGAGGAGAACAGTTTAAAAAGAGCGAGAGCCGGAGAGGAGAACAGTTTAAAAAGAGCGAGAGGCGGAGAGGAGAACAGTTTAAAAAGAGCGAGTGCCGGAGAGGAGAACAGTTTAAAAAGAGCGAGAGCCGGAGAGAAGAACAGTTTAATAAGAGCGCGAGCCGGAGAGGAGAACAGTTTAAAAAGAGCGAGAGCCGGAGAGGAGAACAGTTTAAAAAGAGCGAGTGCCGGAGAGGAGAACAGTTTAAAAAGAGCCAGAGCCTGAGAGGAGAGCAGTTTAAAAAGAGCCGGAGCCAGAGAGGAGAACAGTTTAAAAAGAGCGAGAGCCGGAGAGGAGAACAGTTTAAAAAGGGCAAGAGCCGGAGAGGAGAACAGTTTAAAAAGGACGAGAGCCGGAGAGGAGAACAGTTTAAAAAGGGCGTGAGCTTGAGAGGAGAACAGTTTAAAAAGAGCGAGAGCCGGAGAGGAGAACAGTTTAAAAAGTGCGAGAGCTTGAGAGGAGAACAGTTTAAAAAGGGCGAGAGCCGGAGAGGAGAACAGTTTAAAAAGAGCGAGAGCCGGAGAGGAGAACAGTTTAAAAAGAACGAGAGCAGGAGAGGAGAACAGTTTAAAAAGAGCGAGAGCCGGAGAGGACAACAGTTTAAAAAGAGCCAGAGCCGGAGAGGAGAACAGTTTAAAAAGAGCGAGAGCCGGAGAGGAGAACAGTTTAAAAAGAGCGAGAGCCGGAGAGGAGAACAGTTTAAAAAGGGCGAGAGCCGGAGAGGAGAACTGTTTAAAAAGAGCGAGAGCCGGAGAGGAGAACAGTTTAAAAAGAACGAGAGCAGGAGAGGAGAACAGTTTAAAAAGAGCGAGAGCCGGAGAGGAGAAAAGTTTAAAAAGAGCCAGAGCCGGAGAGGAGAACAGTTTAAAAAGAGCGAGAGCCGGAGAGGAGAACAGTTTAAAAAGAGCGAGAGCCGGAGAGGAGAACAGTTTAAAAAGAGCGAGAGCCGGAGAGGAGAACAGTTTAAAAAGAGCGAGAGCCGAAGAGGAGAACAGTTTAAAAAGAGCGAGAGACGGAGAGGAGAACAGTTTAAAAAGAGCGAGAGCTGGAGAGGAGAACAGTTTAAAAAGAGCGAGAGCAGGAGAGGAGAACAGTTTAAAAAGAGTTAGAGACGGAGAGGAGAACAGTTTAAAAAGAGCGAGAGCCGGAGCGGAGAACACTTTAAAAAGAGCCAGAGCCGGAGAGGAGAACAGTTTAAAAAGAGCGAGAGCCGGAGAGGAGAACAGTTTAAAAAGAGCGAGAGGCGGAGAGGAGAACAGTTTAAAAAGAGCGAGTGCCGGAGAGGAGAACAGTTTAAAAGAGCGAGAGCCGGAGAGAAGAACAGTTTAATAAGAGCCAGAGCCGGAGAGGAGAACAGGTTAAAAAGAGCGAGAGCCGGAGAGGAGAACAGTTTAAAAAGAGCGAGTGCCGGAGAGGAGAACAGTTTAAAAAAGCCAGAGCCTGAGAGGAGAACAGTTTAAAAAGAGCCGGAGCCAGAGAGGAGAACAGTTTAAAAAGAGCGAGAGCCGGAGAGGAGAACAGTTTAAAAAGGGCGAGAGCCGGAGAGGAGAACAGTTTAAAAAGGACGAGAGCTGGAGAGGAGAACAGTTTAAAAAGGGCGAGTGCCGGAGAGGAGAACAGTTTAAAAAGAGCGAGAGCCGGAGAGGAGAACAGTTTAAAAAGAGCGAGAGCCCGAGAGGAGAACAGTTTAAAAAGGGCGAGAGCCGGAGAGGAGAACAGTTTAAAAAGAGCGAGAGCCGGAGAGGAGAACAGTTTAAAAAGAACGAGAGCAGGAGAGGAGAACAGTTTAAAAAGAGCGAGAGCCGGAGAGGAGAACAGTTTAAAAAGAGCCAGAGCCGGAGAGGAGAACAGTTTAAAAAGAGCGAGAGCAGGAGAGGAGAACAGTTTAAAAAGAGCGAGAGCCGGAGAGGAGAACAGTTTAAAAAGAGCCAGAGCCGGAGAGGAGAACAGTTTAAAAAGAGCGAGAGCCGGAGAGGAGAACAGTTTAAAAAGAGCGAGAGCCAGAGAGGAGAACAGTTTAAAAAGAGCTGGAGCCAGAGAGGAGAACAGTTTAAAAAGAGCGAGAGCCGGAGAGGAGAACAGTTTAAAAAGAGCGAGAGCCGGAGAGGAGAACAGTTTAAAAACAGCGAGAGCCGGAGAGTAGAACAGTTTAAAAAGAGCGAGAGCCGGAAAGGAGAACAGTTTAAAAAGAGCGAGAGCCGGAGAGGAGAACAGTTTAAAAAGCGAGAGCCGGAGAGGAGAACAGTTTAAAAAGAGCGAGAGCCGGAGAGGAGAACAGTTTAAAAAGAGCTGGAGCCAGAGAGGAGAACAGTTTAAAAAGAGCGAGAGCCGGAGAGCAGAACAGTTTAAAAAGAGCGAGAGCCAGAGAGGAGAACAGTTTAAAAAGGGCGAGAGCCGGAGAGGAGAACAGTTTAAAAGGGCGAGAGCCGGAGAGGAGAACAGTTTAAAAAGAGCGAGAGCCGGAGAGGAGAACAGTTTAAAAAGAGCGAGAGCCGGAGAGGAGAACAGTTTAAAAAGGGCGAGAGCCGGAGAGGAGAACAGTTTAAAAAGAGCGAGAGCCGGAGAGGAGAACAGTTTAAAAAGAACGAGAGCAGGAGAGGAGAACAGTTTAAAAAGAGCGAGAGCCGGAGAGGAGAACAGTTTAAAAAGAGCCAAAGCCGGAGAGGAGAACAGTTTAAAAAGAGCTAGAGCCGGAGAGGAGAACAGTTTAAAAAGAGCGAGAGCCGGAGAGGAGAACAGTTTAAAAAGAGCGAGAGCCGGAGAGGAGAACAGTTTAAAAAGAGCGAGAGCCGAAGAGGAGAACAGTTTAAAAAGAGCGAGAGACGGAGAGGAGAACAGTTTAAAAAGAGCGAGAGCTGGAGAGGAGAACAGTTTAAAAAGAGCGAGAGCAGGAGAGGAGAACAGTTTAAAAAGAGTTAGAGACGGAGAGGAGAACAGTTTAAAAAGAGCGAGAGCTGGAGCGGAGAACAGTTTAAAAAGAGCCAGAGCCGGAGAGGAGAACAGTTTAAAAAGAGCGAGAGCCGGAGAGGAGAACAGTTTAAAAAGAGCGAGAGGCGGAGAGGAGAACAGTTTAAAAAGAGCGAGTGCCGGAGAGGAGAACAGTTTAAAAAGAGCGAGAGCCGGAGAGAAGAACAGTTTAATAAGAGCGCGAGCCGGAGAGGAGAACAGTTTAAAAAGAGCGAGAGCCGGAGAGGAGAACAGTTTAAAAAGAGCGAGTGCCGGAGAGGAGAACAGTTTAAAAAGAGCCAGAGCCTGAGAGGAGAGCAGTTTAAAAAGAGCCGGAGCCAGAGAGGAGAACAGTTTAAAAAGAGCGAGAGCCGGAGAGGAGAACAGTTTAAAAAGGGCAAGAGCCGGAGAGGAGAACAGTTTAAAAAGGACGAGAGCCGGAGAGGAGAACAGTTTAAAAAGGGCGTGAGCTTGAGAGGAGAACAGTTTAAAAAGAGCGAGAGCCGGAGAGGAGAACAGTTTAAAAAGTGCGAGAGCTTGAGAGGAGAACAGTTTAAAAAGGGCGAGAGCCGGAGAGGAGAACAGTTTAAAAAGAGCGAGAGCCGGAGAGGAGAACAGTTTAAAAAGAACGAGAGCAGGAGAGGAGAACAGTTTAAAAAGAGCGAGAGCCGGAGAGGACAACAGTTTAAAAAGAGCCAGAGCCGGAGAGGAGAACAGTTTAAAAAGAGCGAGAGCCGGAGAGGAAAACAGTTTAAAAAGAGCGAGAGCCGGAGAGGAGAACAGTTTAAAAAGAGCGAGAGCCGGAGAGGAGAACAGTTTAAAAAGAGCGAGAGCCGAAGAGGAGAACAGTTTAAAAAGAGCCAGAGCCGGAGAGGAGAACAGTTTACAAAGAGCAAGAGCCGGAGAGGAGAACAGTTTAAAAAGAGCGAGAGCCGGAGAGGAGAACAGTTTAAAAAGAGCGAGAGGCGGAGAGGAGAACAGTTTAAGAAGAGCGAGAGCCGGAGAGGAGAACAGTTTAAAAAGAGCGAGAGTCGGAGAGGAGAACAGTTTAAAAAGAGCCAGAGCCGGAGAGGAGAACAGTTTAAAAAGAGCCAGAGCCGGAGAGGAGAACAGTTTAAAAAGAGTGAGAGCCGGAGAGGAGAACAGTTTAAAAAGAGCGAGAGCAGGAGAGGAGAACAGTTTAAAAAGAGCGAGAGCCGGAGAGGAGAACAGTTTAAAAAGAGCCAGAGCCGGAGAGGAGAACAGTTTAAAAAGAGCGAGAGCCGGAGAGGAGAACAGTTTAAAAAGAGCGAGAGCCGGAGAGGAGAACAGTTTAAAAAGAGCCAGAGCCGGAGAGGAGAACAGTTTAAAAAGAGCCAGAGCAGGAGAGGAGAACTGTTTAAAAAGAGCGAGAGCCGGAGAGGAGAACAGTTTAAAAAGAGCCAGAGCCGGAGAGGAGAACAGTTTAAAAAGAGCCAGAGCCGGAGAGGAGAACAGTTTAAAAAGAGCGAGAGCTGGAGAGGAGAACAGTTTAAAAAGAGCGAGAGCCAGAGAGGAGAACAGTTTAAAAAGAGCGAGAGCCGGAGAGGAGAACAGTTTAAAAAGAGCGAGAGACGGAGAGGAGAACAGTTTAAAAAGAGCCAGAGCCGGAGAAGAGAACAGTTTAAAAAGAGCGAGAGCCGGAGAGGAGAACAGTTTAAAAAGAGCGAGAGCCAGAGAGGAGAACAGTTTAAAAAGAGCGAGAGCCGGAGAGGAGAACAGTTTAAAAAGAGCGAGAGCCGGAGAGGAGAACAGTTTAAAAAGAGCGAGAGCCAGAGAGGAGAACAGTTTAAAAAGAGCGAGAGCCGGAGAGGAGAACATTTTAAAAAGAGCGAGAGCCGGAGAGGAGAACAGATTAAGAAGAGCGAGAGCTGGAGAGGAGAACAGTTTAAAAAGAGCGAGAGCCGGAGAGGAGAACAGTTTAAAAAGAGCGAGAGCCGGAGTGGAGAACAGTTTAAAAAGAGCGAGTGCCGGAGAGGAGAACAGTTTAAAAAGAGCGAGAGCCGGAGAGGAGAACAGTTTAAAAAGAGCGAGAGCCGGAGAGGAGAACAGTTTAAAAAGGGCGAGAGCCGGAGAGGAGAACAGTTTAAAAAGGGCGAGAGCCGGAGAGGAGAACAGTTTAAAAAGAGCACGAGCCGGAGAGGAGAACAGTTTAAAAAGAACGAGAGCAGGAGAGGAGAACAGTTTAAAAAGAGCGAGCGCCGGAGAGGAGAACAGTTTAAAAAGAGCCAGAACCGGAGAGGAGAACAGTTTAAAAAGAGCGAGAGCCGGAGAGGAGAACAGTTTAAAAAGAGCGAGAGCCGGAGAGGAGAACAGTTTAAAAAGAGCGAGAGCCGGAGAGGAGAACAGTTTAAAAAGAGCGAGAGCCGAAGAGGAGAACAGTTTAAAAAGAGCGAGAGCCGGAGAGGAGAACAGTTTAAAAAGAGCGAGAGCCAGAGAGGAGAACAGTTTAAAAAGAGCGAGAGCCGGAGAGGAGAACAGTTTAAAAAGAGCGAGAGCCGGAGAGGAGAACAGTTTAAAAAGAGCGAGAGCCAGAGAGGAGAACAGTTTAAGAAGAGCGAGAGCCGGAGAGGAGGACAGTTTAAAAAGAGCGAGAGCCGGAGAGGAGAACAGTTTAAAAAGAGCGAGAGCCGGAGTGGAGAACAGTTTAAAAAGAGCGAGTGCCGGAGAGGAGAACAGTTTAAAAAGAGCGAGAGCCGGAGAGGAGAACAGTTTAAAAAGAGCGAGAGCCGGAGAGGAGAACAGTTTAAAAAGAGCGAGAGCCGGAGAGGAGAACAGTTTAAAAAGAGCGAGAGCCGGAGAGGAGAACAGTTTAAAAAGGGCGAGAGCCGGAGAGGAGAACTGTTTAAAAAGAGCGAGAGCCGGAGAGGAGAACAGTTTAAAAAGAACGAGAGCAGGAGAGGAGAACAGTTTAAAAAGAGCGAGAGCCGGAGAGGAGAAAAGTTTAAAAAGAGCCAGAGCCGGAGAGGAGAACAGTTTAAAAAGAGCGAGAGCCGGAGAGGAGAACAGTTTAAAAAGAGCGAGAGCCGGAGAGGAGAACAGTTTAAAAAGAGCGAGAGCCGGAGAGGAGAACAGTTTAAAAAGAGCGAGAGCCGAAGAGGAGAACAGTTTAAAAAGAGCGAGAGACGGAGAGGAGAACAGTTTAAAAAGAGCGAGAGCTGGAGAGGAGAACAGTTTAAAAAGAGCGAGAGCAGGAGAGGAGAACAGTTTAAAAAGAGTTAGAGACGGAGAGGAGAACAGTTTAAAAAGAGCGAGAGCCGGAGCGGAGAACAATTTAAAAAGAGCCAGAGCCGGAGAGGAGAACAGTTTAAAAAGAGCGAGAGCCGGAGAGGAGAACAGTTTAAAAAGAGCGAGAGGCGGAGAGGAGAACAGTTTAAAAAGAGCGAGTGCCGGAGAGGAGAACAGTTTAAAAGAGCGAGAGCCGGAGAGAAGAACAGTTTAATAAGAGCCAGAGCCGGAGAGGAGAACAGGTTAAAAAGAGCGAGAGCCGGAGAGGAGAACAGTTTAAAAAGAGCGAGTGCCGGAGAGGAGAACAGTTTAAAAAGAGCCAGAGCCTGAGAGGAGAACAGTTTAAAAAGAGCCGGAGCCAGAGAGGAGAACAGTTTAAAAAGAGCGAGAGCCGGAGAGGAGAACAGTTTAAAAAGGGCGAGAGCCGGAGAGGAGAACAGTTTAAAAAGGACGAGAGCTGGAGAGGAGAACAGTTTAAAAAGGGCGAGTGCCGGAGAGGAGAACAGTTTAAAAAGAGCGAGAGCCGGAGAGGAGAACAGTTTAAAAAGAGCGAGAGCCGGAGAGGAGAACAGTTTAAAAAGGGCGAGAGCCGGAGAGGAGAACAGTTTAAAAAGAGCGAGAGCCGGAGAGGAGAACAGTTTAAAAAGAACGAGAGCAGGAGAGGAGAACAGTTTAAAAAGAGCGAGAGCCGGAGAGGAGAACAGTTTAAAAAGAGCCAGAGCCGGAGAGGAGAACAGTTTAAAAAGAGCGAGAGCAGGAGAGGAGAACAGTTTAAAAAGAGCGAGAGCCGGAGAGGAGAACAGTTTAAAAAGAGCCAGAGCCAGAGAGGAGAACAGTTTAAAAAGAGCGAGAGCCGGAGAGGAGAACAGTTTAAAAAGAGCGAGAGCCAGAGAGGAGAACAGTTTAAAAAGAGCTGGAGCCAGAGAGGAGAACAGTTTAAAAAGAGCGAGAGCCGGAGAGGAGAACAGTTTAAAAAGAGCGAGAGCCGGAGAGGAGAACAGTTTAAAAACAGCGAGAGCCGGAGAGTAGAACAGTTTAAAAAGAGCGAGAGCCGGAAAGGAGAACAGTTTAAAAAGAGCGAGAGCCGGAGAGGAGAACAGTTTAAAAAGCGAGAGCCGGAGAGGAGAACAGTTTAAAAAGAGCGAGAGCCGGAGAGGAGAACAGTTTAAAAAGAGCTGGAGCCAGAGAGGAGAACAGTTTAAAAAGAGCGAGAGCCGGAGAGCAGAACAGTTTAAAAAGAGCGAGAGCCAGAGAGGAGAACAGTTTAAAAAGGGCGAGAGCCGGAGAGGAGAACAGTTTAAAAGGGCGAGAGCCGGAGAGGAGAACAGTTTAAAAAGAGCGAGAGCCGGAGAGGAGAACAGTTTAAAAAGAGCGAGAGCCGGAGAGGAGAACAGTTTAAAAATGGCGAGAGCCGGAGAGGAGAACAGTTTAAAAAGAGCGAGAGCCGGAGAGGAGAACAGTTTAAAAAGAACGAGAGCAGGAGAGGAGAACAGTTTAAAAAGAGCGAGAGACGGAGAGGAGAACAGTTTAAAAAGAGCGAGAGCTGGAGAGGAGAACAGTTTAAAAAGAGCGAGAGCAGGAGAGGAGAACAGTTTAAAAAGAGTTAGAGACGGAGAGGAGAACAGTTTAAAAAGAGCGAGAGCTGGAGCGGAGAACAGTTTAAAAAGAGCCAGAGCCGGAGAGGAGAACAGTTTAAAAAGAGCGAGAGCCGGAGAGGAGAACAGTTTAAAAAGAGCGAGAGGCGGAGAGGAGAACAGTTTAAAAAGAGCGAGTGCCGGAGAGGAGAACAGTTTAAAAAGAGCGAGAGCCGGAGAGAAGAACAGTTTAATAAGAGCGCGAGCCGGAGAGGAGAACAGTTTAAAAAGAGCGAGAGCCGGAGAGGAGAACAGTTTAAAAAGAGCGAGTGCCGGAGAGGAGAACAGTTTAAAAAGAGCCAGAGCCTGAGAGGAGAGCAGTTTAAAAAGAGCCGGAGCCAGAGAGGAGAACAGTTTAAAAAGAGCGAGTGCCGGAGAGGAGAACAGTTTAAAAAGGGCAAGAGCCGGAGAGGAGAACAGTTTAAAAAGGACGAGAGCCGGAGAGGAGAACAGTTTAAAAAGGGCGTGAGCTTGAGAGGAGAACAGTTTAAAAAGAGCGAGAGCCGGAGAGGAGAACAGTTTAAAAATTGCGAGAGCTTGAGAGGAGAACAGTTTAAAAAGGGCGAGAGCTGGAGAGGAGAACAGTTTAAAAAGAGCGAGAGCCGGAGAGGAGAACAGTTTAAAAAGAACGAGAGCAGGAGAGGAGAACAGTTTAAAAAGAGCGAGAGCCGGAGAGGACAACAGTTTAAAAAGAGCCAGAGCCGGAGAGGAGAACAGTTTAAAAAGAGCGAGAGCCGGAGAGGAAAACAGTTTAAAAAGAGCGAGAGCCGGAGAGGAGAACAGTTTAAAAAGAGCGAGAGCCGGAGAGGAGAACAGTTTAAAAAGAGCGAGAGCCGAAGAGGAGAACAGTTTAAAAAGAGCGAGAGACGGAGAAGAGAACAGTTTAAAAAGAGCGAGAGCTGGAGAGGAGAACAGTTTAAAAAGAGCTGGAGCCAGAGAGGAGAACAGTTTAAAAAGAGCTGGAGCCAGAGAGGAGAACAGTTTAAAAAGAGCGAGAGCCGGAGAGGAGAACAGTTTAAAAAGAGAGAGAGCCGGAGAGGAGAACAGTTTAAAAACAGCGAGAGCCGGAGAGGAGAACAGTTTAAAAAGAGCGAGAGCCGGAAAGGAGAACAGTTTAAAAAGAGCGAGAGCCGGAGAGGAGAACAGTTTAAAAAGCGAGAGCCGGAGAGGAGAACAGTTTAAAAAGAGCGAGAGCCGGAGAGGAGAACAGTTTAAAAAGAGCTGGAGCCAGAGAGGAGAACAGTTTAAAAAGAGCGAGAGCTGGAAAGCAGAACAGTTTAAAAAGAGCGAGAGCAGGAGAGGAGAACAGTTTAAAAACAGCGAGAGCAGGAGAGGAGAACAGTTTAAAAAGAGCCAGAGCCGGAGAGAAGAACAGTTTAAAAAGAGCGAGAGCCGGAGAGGAGAAGAGAATAAAAAGAGCCAGAGCCGGAGAGGAGAACAGTTTAAAAAGAGCCAGAGCCGGAGAGGAGAACAGTTTAAAAAGCGCGAGAGCCGGAGAGTAGAACAGTTTAAAAAGAGCGAAAGCCGGAGAGGAGAACAGTTTAAAAACAGCGAGAGCAGGAGAGGAGAACAGTTTAAAAAGAGCCAGAGCCGGAGAGAAGAACAGTTTAAAAAGAGCGAGAGCCGGAGAGGAGAAGAGAATAAAAAGAGCCAGAGCCGGAGAGGAGAACAGTTTAAAAAGAGCCAGAGCCGGAGAGGAGAACAGTTTAAAAAGCGCGAGAGCCGGAGAGTAGAACAGTTTAAAAAGAGCGAAAGCCGGAGAGGAGAACAGTTTAAAAAGAGCGAGAGCCGGAGAGTAGAACAGTTTAAAAAGAGCGAGAGCCGGAGAGGAGAAAAGTTTAAAAAGAGCGAGAGCCGGAGAGGAGAACAGTTTAAAAAGAGCGAGAGCCGGAGAGGAGAACAGTTTAAAAAGAGCCAGAGCTGGAGAGGAGAACAGTTTAATAAGAGCGAGAGCCGGAGAGGAGAACAGTTTAAAAAGAGCGAGAGCCGGAGAGGAGAACAGTTTAAAAAGAGCGAGAGCCGAAGAGGAGAACAGTTTAAAAAGAGCGAGAGACGGAGAAGAGAACAGTTTAAAAAGAGCGAGAGCTGGAGAGGAGAACAGTTTAAAAAGAGCTGGAGCCAGAGAGGAGAACAGTTTAAAAAGAGCTGGAGCCAGAGAGGAGAACAGTTTAAAAAGAGCGAGAGCCGGAGAGGAGAACAGTTTAAAAAGAGAGAGAGCCGGAGAGGAGAACAGTTTAAAAACAGCGAGAGCCGGAGAGGAGAACAGTTTAAAAAGAGCGAGAGCCGGAAAGGAGAACAGTTTAAAAAGAGCGAGAGCCGGAGAGGAGAACAGTTTAAAAAGCGAGAGCCGGAGAGGAGAACAGTTTAAAAAGAGCGAGAGCCGGAGAGGAGAACAGTTTAAAAAGAGCTGGAGCCAGAGAGGAGAACAGTTTAAAAAGAGCGAGAGCCGGAAAGCAGAACAGTTTAAAAAGAGCGAGAGCAGGAGAGGAGAACAGTTTAAAAACAGCGAGAGCAGGAGAGGAGAACAGTTTAAAAAGAGCCAGTGCCGGAGATAAGAACAGTTTAAAAAGAGCGAGAGCCGGAGAGGAGAAGAGAATAAAAAGAGCCAGAGCCGGAGAGGAGAACAGTTTAAAAAGAGCCAGAGCCGGAGAGGAGAACAGTTTAAAAAGCGCGAGAGCCGGAGAGTAGAACAGTTTAAAAAGAGCGAAAGCCGGAGAGGAGAACAGTTTAAAAAGAGCGAGAGCCGGAGAGGAGAACAGTTTAAAAAGAGCCAGAGCCGGAGAGGAGAACAGTTTAAAAAGAGTGAGAGCCGGGGAGGAGAACAGTTTAAAAAGAGCGAGAGCCGGAGAGGAGAACAGTTTAAAAAGAGCGAGAGCCGCAGAGGAGAACAGTTTAAAAAGAGCGATAGCAGGAGAGGAGAACAGTTTAAAAAGAGCGAGAGCCGGAGAGGGGAACAGTTTAAAAAGAGCGAGAGCCGGAGAGGAGAACAGTTTAAAAAGAGCGAGAGCCGGAGAGGAGAACAGTTAAAATAGCGAGAGCTGGAGAGGAGATAGTTTAAAAAGAGCGAGAGCCAGAGAGGAGAACAATTTAAAAAGAGCTGGAGCCGGAGAGGAGAACAGTTTAAAAAGAGCTGGAGCCGGAGAGGAGAAAAGTTTAAAAAGAGCGAGAACTGGAGAGGAGAACAGTTTAAAAAGAGCGAGAGCCGGAGAGGAGAACAGTTTAAAAAGAGCGAGAGCCGCAGTGGAGAACAGTTTAAAAAGAGCGAGTGCCGGAGAGGAGAACAGTTTAAAAAGAGCGAGAGCCGGAGAGGAGAACAGTTTAAAAAGAGCGAGAGCAGGAGAGGAGAACAGTTTAAAAAGAGCGAGAGCCGGAGAGGAGAACAGTTTAAAAAGAGCGAGTGCCGGAGAGGAGAACAGTTTAAAAAGAGCGAGAGCCGGAGAGGAGAACAGTTTAAAAAGGGTGAGAGCCGGAGAGGAGAACAGTTTTAAAAGAGCGAGAGCCGGAGAGGAGAAGAGTTTAAAAAGAACGAGAGCAGGAGAGGAGAACAGTTTAAAAAGAGCAAGAGCCAGAGAGGAGAACAGTTTAAAAAGAGCCAGAGCCGGAGAGGAGAACAGTTTAAAAAGAGCGAGAGCCGGAGAGGAGAACAGTTTAAAAAGAGCGAGAGCCGGAGAGGAGAACAGTTTAAAAAGAGCCAGAGCCGGAGAGGAGAACAGTTTAAAAAGAGCTTGAGCCGGAGAGGAGAACAGATTAAAAAGAGCGAGAGCCGGAGAGGAGAACAGTTTAAAAAGAGCGAGAGCCGGAGAGGAGAACAGTTTAAAAAGAGACAGAGCCGGAGCGGAGAACAGTTTAAAAAGAGCCAGAGCCGGAGAGGAGAACAGTTTAAAAAGAGCGAGAGCCGGAGAGGGGAACAGTTTAAAAAGAGCGAGAGCCGGAGAGGAGAACAGTTTAAAAAGAGCGAGAGCCGGAGAGGGGAACAGTTTAAAAAGAGCGAGAGCAGGAGAGGAGAACAGTTTAAAAAGAGCCAGAGCCGGAGAGGAGAACAGTTTAAAAAGAGCCAGAGCCGGAGAGGAGAACAGTTTAAAAAGAGCGAGAGCCGGAGAGGAGAACAGCTTAAAAAGAGCGAGAGCCGGAGAGGAGAACAGTTTAAAAAGAGCGAGAGCCGGAGAGGAGAACAGTTTAAAAAGAGCGAGAGCCGGAGAGGAGAACAGTTTAAAAAGAGCGAGAGCAGGAGAGGAGAACAGTTTAAAGAGAGCGAGAGCCGGAGAGGAGAACAGTTTAAAAAGAGCGAGTGCCGGAGAGGAGAACAGTTTAAAAAGAGCGAGAGCCGGAGAGGAGAACAGTTTAAAAAGGGCGAGAGCCGGAGAGGAGAACAGTTTAAAAAGAGCGAGAGCCGGAGAGGAGAAGAGTTTAAAAAGAACGAGAGCAGGAGAGGAGAACAGTTTAAAAAGAGCGAGAGCCAGAGAGGAGAACAGTTTAAAAAGAGCCAGAGCCGGAGAGGAGAACAGTTTAAAAAGAGCGAGAGATGGAGAGGAGAACAGTTTAAAAAGAGCTGGAGCCAGAGAGGAGAACAGTTTAAAAAGAGCGAGAGCCGGAGAGGAGAACAGTTTAAAAAGAGCGAGAGCCGGAGAGGAGAACAGTTTAAAAAGAGCGAGAGCCAGAGAGGAGAACAGTTTAAAAAGAGCTGGAGCCAGAGAGGAGAACAGTTTAAAAAGAGCGAGAGCCGGAGAGGAGAACAGTTTAAAAAGAGCGAGAGCCGGAGAGGAGAACAGTTTAAAAACAGCGAGAGCCGGAGAGTAGAACAGTTTAAAAAGAGCGAGAGCCGGAAAGGAGAACAGTTTAAAAAGAGCGAGAGCCGGAGAGGAGAACAGTTTAAAAAGCGAGAGCCGGAGAGGAGAACAGTTTAAAAAGAGCGAGAGCCGGAGAGGATAACAGTTTAAAAAGAGCTGGAGCCAGAGAGGAGAACAGTTTAAAAAGAGCGAGAGCCGGAGAGCAGAACAGTTTAAAAAGAGCGAGAGCCAGAGAGGAGAACAGTTTAAAAAGGGCGAGAGCCGGAGAGGAGAACAGTTTAAAAGGGCGAGAGCCGGAGAGGAGAACAGTTTAAAAAGAGCGAGAGCCGGAGAGGAGAACAGTTTAAAAAGAGCGAGAGCCGGAGAGGAGAACAGTTTAAAAAGGGCGAGAGCCGGAGAGGAGAACAGTTTAAAAAGAGCGAGAGCCGGAGAGGAGAACAGTTTAAAAAGAACGAGAGCAGGAGAGGAGAACAGTTTAAAAAGAGCGAGAGCCGGAGAGGAGAACAGTTTAAAAAGAGCCAAAGCCGGAGAGGAGAACAGTTTAAAAAGAGCTAGAGCCGGAGAGGAGAACAGTTTAAAAAGAGCGAGAGCCGGAGAGGAGAACAGTTTAAAAAGAGCGAGAGCCGGAGAGGAGAACAGTTTAAAAAGAGCGAGAGCCGAAGAGGAGAACAGTTTAAAAAGAGCGAGAGACGGAGAGGAGAACAGTTTAAAAAGAGCGAGAGCTGGAGAGGAGAACAGTTTAAAAAGAGCGAGAGCAGGAGAGGAGAACAGTTTAAAAAGATTTAGAGACGGAGAGGAGAACAGTTTAAAAAGAGCGAGAGCTGGAGCGGAGAACAGTTTAAAAAGAGCCAGAGCCGGAGAGGAGAACAGTTTAAAAAGAGCGAGAGCCGGAGAGGAGAACAGTTTAAAAAGAGCGAGAGGCGGAGAGGAGAACAGTTTAAAAAGAGCGAGTGCCGGAGAGGAGAACAGTTTAAAAAGAGCGAGAGCCGGAGAGAAGAACAGTTTAATAAGAGCGCGAGCCGGAGAGGAGAACAGTTTAAAAAGAGCGAGAGCCGGAGAGGAGAACAGTTTAAAAAGAGCGAGTGCCGGAGAGGAGAACAGTTTAAAAAGAGCCAGAGCCTGAGAGGAGAGCAGTTTAAAAAGAGCCGGAGCCAGAGAGGAGAACAGTTTAAAAAGAGCGAGAGCCGGAGAGGAGAGCAGTTTAAAAAGGGCAAGAGCCGGAGAGGAGAACAGTTTAAAAAGGACGAGAGCCGGAGAGGAGAACAGTTTAAAAAGGGCGTGAGCTTGAGAGGAGAACAGTTTAAAAAGAGCGAGAGCCGGAGAGGAGAACAGTTTAAAAAGTGCGAGAGCTTGAGAGGAGAACAGTTTAAAAAGGGCGAGAGCCGGAGAGGAGAACAGTTTAAAAAGAGCGAGAGCCGGAGAGGAGAACAGTTTAAAAAGAACGAGAGCAGGAGAGGAGAACAGTTTAAAAAGAGCGAGAGCCGGAGAGGACAACAGTTTAAAAAGAGCCAGAGCCGGAGAGGAGAACAGTTTAAAAAGAGCGAGAGCCGGAGAGGAAAACAGTTTAAAAAGAGCGAGAGCCGGAGAGGAGAACAGTTTAAAAAGAGCGAGAGCCGGAGAGGAGAACAGTTTAAAAAGAGCGAGAGCCGAAGAGGAGAACAGTTTAAAAAGAGCCAGAGCCGGAGAGGAGAACAGTTTAAAAAGAGCAAGAGCCGGAGAGGAGAACAGTTTAAAAAGAGCGAGAGCCGGAGAGGAGAACAGTTTAAAAAGAGCGAGAGGCGGAGAGGAGAACAGTTTAAGAAGAGCGAGAGCCGGAGAGGAGAACAGTTTAAAAAGAGCGAGAGTCGGAGAGGAGAACAGTTTAAAAAGAGCCAGAGCCGGAGAGGAGAACAGTTTAAAAAGAGCCAGAGCCGGAGAGGAGAACAGTTTAAAAAGAGTGAGAGCTGGAGAGGAGAACAGTTTAAAAAGAGCGAGAGCAGGAGAGGAGAACAGTTTAAAAAGAGCGAGAGCCGGAGAGGAGAACAGTTTAAAAAGAGCCAGAGCCGGAGAGGAGAACAGTTTAAAAAGAGCGAGAGCCGGAGAGGAGAACAGTTTAAAAAGAGCGAGAGCCGGAGAGGAGAACAGTTTAAAAAGAGCCAGAGCCGGAGAGGAGAACAGTTTAAAAAGAGCCAGAGCAGGAGAGGAGAACTGTTTAAAAAGAGCGAGAGCCGGAGAGGAGAACAGTTTAAAAAGAGCCAGAGCCGGAGAGGAGAACAGTTTAAAAAGAGCCAGAGCCGGAGAGGAGAACAGTTTAAAAAGAGCGAGAGCTGGAGAGGAGAACAGTTTAAAAAGAGCGAGAGCCAGAGAGGAGAACAGTTTAAAAAGAGCGAGAGCCGGAGAGGAGAACAGTTTAAAAAGAGCGAGAGCCGGAGAGGAGAACAGTTTAAAAAGAGCCAGAGCCGGAGAAGAGAACAGTTTAAAAAGAGCGAGAGCCGGAGAGGAGAACAGTTTAAAAAGAGCGAGAGCCAGAGAGGAGAACAGTTTAAAAAGAGCGAGAGCCGGAGAGGAGAACAGTTTAAAAAGAGCGAGAGCCGGAGAGGAGAACAGTTTAAAAAGAGCGAGAGCCAGAGAGGAGAACAGTTTAAAAAGAGCGAGAGCCGGAGAGGAGAACATTTTAAAAAGAGCGAGAGCCGGAGAGGAGAACAGATTAAGAAGAGCGAGAGCTGGAGAGGAGAACAGTTTAAAAAGAGCGAGAGCCGGAGAGGAGAACAGTTTAAAAAGAGCGAGAGCCGGAGTGGAGAACAGTTTAAAAAGAGCGAGTGCCGGAGAGGAGAACAGTTTAAAAAGAGCGAGAGCCGGGGAGGAGAACAGTTTAAAAAGAGCGAGAGCCGGAGAGGAGAACAGTTTAAAAAGAGCGAGAGCCGGAGAGGAACACAGTTTAAAAAGAGCGAGAGCCGGTGAGGAGAACAGTTTAAAAAGGGCGAGAGCCGGAGAGGAGAACAGTTTTAAAAGAGCGAGAGCCGGAGAGGAGAAGAGTTTAAAAAGAACGAGAGTAGGAGAGGAGAACAGTTTAAAAAGAGCGAGAGCCAGAGAGGAGAACAGTTTAAAAAGAGCCAGAGCCGGAGAGGAGAACAGTTTAAAAAGAGCGAGAGCCGGAGAGGAGAACAGTTTAAAAAGAGCGAGAGCCGGAGAGGAGAACAGTTTAAAAAGAGCGAGAGCCGGAGAGGAGAACAGTTTAAAAAGAGCTTGAGCCGGAGAGGAGAACAGATTAAAAAGAGCGAGAGCCGGAGAGGAGAACAGTTTAAAAAGAGCGAGAGCCGGAGAGGAGAACAGTTTAAAAAGAGACAGAGCCGGAGCGGAGAACAGTTTAAAAAGAGCCAGAGCCGGAGAGGAGAACAGTTTAAAAAGAGCGAGAGCCGGAGAGGGGAACAGTTTAAAAAGAGCGAGAGCCGGAGAGGAGAACAGTTTAAAAAGGGCGAGAGCCGGAGAGGAGAACAGTTTAAAAAGGGCGAGAGCCGGAGAGGAGAACAGTTTAAAAAGAGCGCGAGCCGGAGAGGAGAACAGTTTAAAAAGAACGAGAGCAGGAGAGGAGAACAGTTTAAAAAGAGCGAGAGCCGGAGAGGAGAACAGTTTAAAAAGAGCCAGAGCCGGAGAGGAGAACAGTTTAAAAAGAGCGAGAGCCGGAGAGGAGAACAGTTTAAAAAGAGCGAGAGCCGGAGAGGAGAACAGTTTAAAAAGAGCGAGAGCCGGAGAGGAGAACAGTTTAAAAAGAGCGAGAGCCGAAGAGGAGAACAGTTTAAAAAGAGCGAGAGCCGGAGAGGAGAACAGTTTAAAAAGAGCGAGAGCCAGAGAGGAGAACAGTTTAAAAAGAGCGAGAGCCGGAGAGGAGAACAGTTTAAAAAGAGCGAGAGCCGGAGAGGAGAACAGTTTAAAAAGAGCGAGAGCCAGAGAGGAGAACAGTTTAAAAAGAGCGAGAGCCGGAGAGGAGAACATTTTAAAAAGAGCGAGAGCCGGAGAGGAGAACAGTTTAAGAAGAGCGAGAGCCGGAGAGGAGGACAGTTTAAAAAGAGCGAGAGCCGGAGAGGAGAACAGTTTAAAAAGAGCGAGAGCCGGAGTGGAGAACAGTTTAAAAAGAGCGAGTGCCGGAGAGGAGAACAGTTTAAAAAGAGCGAGAGCCGGAGAGGAGAACAGTTTAAAAAGAGCGAGAGCCGGAGAGGAGAACAGTTTAAAAAGAGCGAGAGCCGGAGAGGAGAACAGTTTAAAAAGAGCGAGAGCCGGAGAGGAGAACAGTTTAAAAAGGGCGAGAGCCGGAGAGGAGAACTGTTTAAAAAGAGCGAGAGCCGGAGAGGAGAACAGTTTAAAAAGAACGAGAGCAGGAGAGGAGAACAGTTTAAAAAGAGCGAGAGCCGGAGAGGAGAAAAGTTTAAAAAGAGCCAGAGCCGGAGAGGAGAACAGTTTAAAAAGAGCGAGAGCCGGAGAGGAGAACAGTTTAAAAAGAGCGAGAGCCGGAGAGGAGAACAGTTTAAAAAGAGCGAGAGCCGGAGAGGAGAACAGTTTAAAAAGAGCGAGAGCCGAAGAGGAGAACAGTTTAAAAAGAGCGAGAGACGGAGAGGAGAACAGTTTAAAAAGAGCGAGAGCTGGAGAGGAGAACAGTTTAAAAAGAGCGAGAGCAGGAGAGGAGAACAGTTTAAAAAGAGTTAGAGACGGAGAGGAGAACAGTTTAAAAAGAGCGAGAGCCGGAGCGGAGAACACTTTAAAAAGAGCCAGAGCCGGAGAGGAGAACAGTTTAAAAAGAGCGAGAGCCGGAGAGGAGAACAGTTTAAAAAGAGCGAGAGGCGGAGAGGAGAACAGTTTAAAAAGAACGAGAGCAGGAGAGGAGAACAGTTTAAAAAGAGCGAGAGCCGGAGAGGAGAACAGTTTAAAAAGAGCCAGAGCCGGAGAGGAGAACAGTTTAAAAAGAGCGAGAGCCGGAGAGGAGAACAGTTTAAAAAGAGCGAGAGCCGGAGAGGAGAACAGTTTAAAAAGAGCGAGAGCCGGAGAGGAGAACAGTTTAAAAAGAGCGAGAGCCGAAGAGGAGAACAGTTTAAAAAGAGCGAGAGCCGGAGAGGAGAACAGTTTAAAAAGAGCGAGAGCCAGAGAGGAGAACAGTTTAAAAAGAGCGAGAGCCGGAGAGGAGAACAGTTTAAAAAGAGCGAGAGCCGGAGAGGAGAACAGTTTAAAAAGAGCGAGAGCAAGAGAGGAGAACAGTTTAAAAAGAGCGAGAGCCGGAGAGGAGAACATTTTAAAAAGAGCGAGAGCCGGAGAGGAGAACAGTTTAAGAAGAGCGAGAGCCGGAGAGGAGGACAGTTTAAAAAGAGCGAGAGCCGGAGAGGAGAACAGTTTAAAAAGAGCGAGAGCCGGAGTGGAGAACAGTTTAAAAAGAGCGAGTGCCGGAGAGGAGAACAGTTTAAAAAGAGCGAGAGCCGGAGAGGAGAACAGTTTAAAAAGAGCGAGAGCCGGAGAGGAGAACAGTTTAAAAAGAGCGAGAGCCGGAGAGGAGAACAGTTTAAAAAGAGCGAGAGCCGGAGAGGAGAACAGTTTAAAAAGGGCGAGAGCCGGAGAGGAGAACTGTTTAAAAAGAGCGAGAGCCGGAGAGGAGAACAGTTTAAAAAGAACGAGAGCAGGAGAGGAGAACAGTTTAAAAAGAGCGAGAGCCGGAGAGGAGAAAAGTTTAAAAAGAGCCAGAGCCGGAGAGGAGAACAGTTTAAAAAGAGCGAGAGCCGGAGAGGAGAACAGTTTAAAAAGAGCGAGAGCCGGAGAGGAGAACAGTTTAAAAAGAGCGAGAGCCGGAGAGGAGAACAGTTTAAAAAGAGCGAGAGCCGAAGAGGAGAACAGTTTAAAAAGAGCGAGAGACGGAGAGGAGAACAGTTTAAAAAGAGCGAGAGCTGGAGAGGAGAACAGTTTAAAAAGAGCGAGAGCAGGAGAGGAGAACAGTTTAAAAAGAGTTAGAGACGGAGAGGAGAACAGTTTAAAAGAGCGAGAGCCGGAGCGGAGAACACTTTAAAAAGAGCCAGAGCCGGAGAGGAGAACAGTTTAAAAAGAGCGAGAGCCGGAGAGGAGAACAGTTTAAAAAGAGCGAGAGGCGGAGAGGAGAACAGTTTAAAAAGAGCGAGTGCCGGAGAGGAGAACAGTTTAAAAGAGCGAGAGCCGGAGAGAAGAACAGTTTAATAAGAGCCAGAGCCGGAGAGGAGAACAGGTTAAAAAGAGCGAGAGCCGGAGAGGAGAACAGTTTAAAAAGAGCGAGTGCCGGAGAGGAGAACAGTTTAAAAAGAGCCAGAGCCTGAGAGGAGAACAGTTTAAAAAGAGCCGGAGCCAGAGAGGAGAACAGTTTAAAAAGAGCGAGAGCCGGAGAGGAGAACAGTTTAAAAAGGGCGAGAGCCGGAGAGGAGAACAGTTTAAAAAGGACGAGAGCTGGAGAGGAGAACAGTTTAAAAAGGGCGAGTGCCGGAGAGGAGAACAGTTTAAAAAGAGCGAGAGCCGGAGAGGAGAACAGTTTAAAAAGAGCGAGAGCCGGAGAGGAGAACAGTTTAAAAAGGGCGAGAGCCGGAGAGGAGAACAGTTTAAAAAGAGCGAGAGCCGGAGAGGAGAACAGTTTAAAAAGAACGAGAGCAGGAGAGGAGAACAGTTTAAAAAGAGCGAGAGCCGGAGAGGAGAACAGTTTAAAAAGAGCCAGAGCCGGAGAGGAGAACAGTTTAAAAAGAGCGAGAGCAGGAGAGGAGAACAGTTTAAAAAGAGCGAGAGCCGGAGAGGAGAACAGTTTAAAAAGAGCCAGAGCCGGAGAGGAGAACAGTTTAAAAAGAGCGAGAGCCGGAGAGGAGAACAGTTTAAAAAGAGCGAGAGCCAGAGAGGAGAACAGTTTAAAAAGAGCTGGAGCCAGAGAGGAGAACAGTTTAAAAAGAGCGAGAGCCGGAGAGGAGAACAGTTTAAAAAGAGCGAGAGCCGGAGAGGAGAACAGTTTAAAAACAGCGAGAGCCGGAGAGTAGAACAGTTTAAAAAGAGCGAGAGCCGGAAAGGAGAACAGTTTAAAAAGAGCGAGAGCCGGAGAGGAGAACAGTTTAAAAAGCGAGAGCCGGAGAGGAGAACAGTTTAAAAAGAGCGAGAGCCGGAGAGGAGAACAGTTTAAAAAGAGCTGGAGCCAGAGAGGAGAACAGTTTAAAAAGAGCGAGAGCCGGAGAGCAGAACAGTTTAAAAAGAGCAAGAGCCAGAGAGGAGAACAGTTTAAAAAGGGCGAGAGCCGGAGAGGAGAACAGTTTAAAAGGGCGAGAGCCGGAGAGGAGAACAGTTTAAAAAGAGCGAGAGCCGGAGAGGAGAACAGTTTAAAAAGAGCGAGAGCCGGAGAGGAGAACAGTTTAAAAAGGGCGAGAGCCGGAGAGGAGAACAGTTTAAAAAGAGCGAGAGCCGGAGAGGAGAACAGTTTAAAAAGAACGAGAGCAGGAGAGGAGAACAGTTTAAAAAGAGCGAGAGCCGGAGAGGAGAACAGTTTAAAAAGAGCCAGAGCCGGAGAGGAGAACAGTTTAAAAAGAGCTAGAGCCGGAGAGGAGAACAGTTTAAAAAGAGCGAGAGCCGGAGAGGAGAACAGTTTAAAAAGAGCGAGAGCCGGAGAGGAGAACAGTTTAAAAAGAGCGAGAGCCGAAGAGGAGAACAGTTTAAAAAGAGCGAGAGACGGAGAGGAGAACAGTTTAAAAAGAGCGAGAGCTGGAGAGGAGAACAGTTTAAAAAGAGCGAGAGCAGGAGAGGAGAACAGTTTAAAAAGAGTTAGAGACGGAGAGGAGAACAGTTTAAAAAGAGCGAGAGCTGGAGCGGAGAACAGTTTAAAAAGAGCCAGAGCCGGAGAGGAGAACAGTTTAAAAAGAGCGAGAGCCGGAGAGGAGAACAGTTTAAAAAGAGCGAGAGGCGGAGAGGAGAACAGTTTAAAAAGAGCGAGTGCCGGAGAGGAGAACAGTTTAAAAAGAGCGAGAGCCGGAGAGAAGAACAGTTTAATAAGAGCGCGAGCCGGAGAGGAGAACAGTTTAAAAAGAGCGAGAGCCGGAGAGGAGAACAGTTTAAAAAGAGCGAGTGCCGGAGAGGAGAACAGTTTAAAAAGAGCCAGAGCCTGAGAGGAGAGCAGTTTAAAAAGAGCCGGAGCCAGAGAGGAGAACAGTTTAAAAAGAGCGAGAGCCGGAGAGGAGAACAGTTTAAAAAGGGCAAGAGCCGGAGAGGAGAACAGTTTAAAAAGGACGAGAGCCGGAGAGGAGAACAGTTTAAAAAGGGCGTGAGCTTGAGAGGAGAACAGTTTAAAAAGAGCGAGAGCCGGAGAGGAGAACAGTTTAAAAAGTGCGAGAGCTTGAGAGGAGAACAGTTTAAAAAGGGCGAGAGCCGGAGAGGAGAACAGTTTAAAAAGAGCGAGAGCCGGAGAGGAGAACAGTTTAAAAAGAACGAGAGCAGGAGAGGAGAACAGTTTAAAAAGAGCGAGAGCCGGAGAGGAGAACAGTTTAAAAAGTGCGAGAGCCGGAGAGGACAACAGTTTAAAAAGAGCCAGAGCCGGAGAGGAGAACAGTTTAAAAAGAGCGAGAGCCGGAGAGGAAAACAGTTTAAAAAGAGCGAGAGCCGGAGAGGAGAACAGTTTAAAAAGAGCGAGAGCCGGAGAGGAGAACAGTTTAAAAAGAGCGAGAGCCGAAGAGGAGAACAGTTTAAAAAGAGCGAGAGACGGAGAAGAGAACAGTTTAAAAAGAGCGAGAGCTGGAGAGGAGAACAGTTTAAAAAGAGCTGGAGCCAGAGAGGAGAACAGTTTAAAAAGAGCTGGAGCCAGAGAGGAGAACAGTTTAAAAAGAGCGAGAGCCGGAGAGGAGAACAGTTTAAAAAGAGAGAGAGCCGGAGAGGAGAACAGTTTAAAAACAGCGAGAGCCGGAGAGGAGAACAGTTTAAAAAGAGCGAGAGCCGGAAAGGAGAACAGTTTAAAAAGAGCGAGAGCCGGAGAGGAGAACAGTTTAAAAAGCGAGAGCCGGAGAGGAGAACAGTTTAAAAAGAGCGAGAGCCGGAGAGGAGAACAGTTTAAAAAGAGCTGGAGCCAGAGAGGAGAACAGTTTAAAAAGAGCGAGAGCCGGAAAGCAGAACAGTTTAAAAAGAGCGAGAGCAGGAGAGGAGAACAGTTTAAAAACAGCGAGAGCAGGAGAGGAGAACAGTTTAAAAAGAGCCAGAGCCGGAGAGAAGAACAGTTTAAAAAGAGCGAGAGCCGGAGAGGAGTAGAGAATAAAAAGAGCCAGAGCCGGAGAGGAGAACAGTTTAAAAAGAGCCAGAGGCGGAGAGGAGAACAGTTTAAAAAGCGCGAGAGCCGGAGAGTAGAACAGTTTAAAAAGAGCGAAAGCCGGAGAGGAGAACAGTTTAAAAAGAGCGAGAGCCGGAGAGGAGAACAGTTTAAAAAGAGCCAGAGCCGGAGAGGAGAACAGTTTAAAAAGAGTGAGAGCCGGGGAGGAGAACAGTTTAAAAAGAGCGAGAGCCGGAGAGGAGAACAGTTTAAAAAGAGCGAGAGCCGCAGAGGAGAACAGTTTAAAAAGAGCGATAGCAGGAGAGGAGAACAGTTTAAAAAGAGCGAGAGCCGGAGAGGGGAACAGTTTAAAAAGAGCGAGAGCCGGAGAGGAGAACAGTTTAAAAAGAGCGAGAGCCGGAGAGGAGAACAGTTAAAATAGCGAGAGCTGGAGAGGAGATAGTTTAAAAAGAGCGAGAGCCAGAGAGGAGAACAATTTAAAAAGAGCTGGAGCCGGAGAGGAGATCAGTTTAAAAAGAGCTGGAGCCGGAGAGGAGAACAGTTTAAAAAGAGCGAGAGCTGGAGAGGAGAACAGTTTAAAAAGAGCGAGAGCCGGAGAGGAGAACAGTTTAAAAAGAGCGAGAGCCGCAGTGGAGAACAGTTTAAAAAGAGCGAGTGCCGGAGAGGAGAACAGTTTAAAAAGAGCGAGAGCCGGAGAGGAGAACAGTTTAAAAAGAGCGAGAGCAGGAGAGGAGAACAGTTTAAAAAGAGCGAGAGCCGGAGAGGAGAACAGTTTAAAAAGAGCGAGTGCCGGAGAGGAGAACAGTTTAAAAAGAGCGAGAGCCGGAGAGGAGAACAGTTTAAAAAGGGCGAGAGCCGGAGAGGAGAACAGTTTTAAAAGAGCGAGAGCCGGAGAGGAGAAGAGTTTAAAAAGAACGAGAGCAGGGGAGGAGAACAGTTTAAAAAGAGCGAGAGCCAGAGAGGAGAACAGTTTAAAAAGAGCCAGAGCCGGAGAGGAGAACAGTTTAAAAAGAGCGAGAGCCGGAGAGGAGAACAGTTTAAAAAGAGCGAGAGCCGGAGAGGAGAACAGTTTAAAAAGAGCCAGAGCCGGAGAGGAGAACAGTTTAAAAAGAGCTTGAGCCGGAGAGGAGAACAGATTAAAAAGAGCGAGAGCCGGAGAGGAGAACAGATTAAAAAGAGCGAGAGCCGGAGAGGAGAACAGTTTAAAAAGAGACAGAGCCGGAGCGGAGAACAGTTTAAAAAGAGCCAGAGCCGGAGAGGAGAACAGTTTAAAAAGAGCGAGAGCCGGAGAGGGGAACAGTTTAAAAAGAGCGAGAGCCGGAGAGGAGAACAGTTTAAAAAGAGCGAGAGCCGGAGAGGGGAACAGTTTAAAAAGAGCGAGAGCAGGAGAGGAGAACAGTTTAAAAAGAGCCAGAGCCGGAGAGGAGAACAGTTTAAAAAGAGCCAGAGCCGGAGAGGAGAACAGTTTAAAAAGAGCGAGAGCCGGAGAGGAGAACAGCTTAAAAAGAGCGAGAGCCGGAGAGGAGAACAGTTTAAAAAGAGCGAGAGCCGGAGAGGAGAACAGTTTAAAAAGAGCGAGAGCCGGAGAGGAGAACAGTTTAAAAAGAGCCAGAGCCGGAGAGGAGAACAGTTTAAAAAGAGCGAGAGCCGGAGAGGAGAACAGTTTAAAAAGAGCAAGATCCGGAGAGGAGAACAGTTTAAAAAGAGCGAGAGCTGGAGAGGAGAACAGTTTAAAAAGAGCGAGAGCAGGAGAGGAGAACAGTTTAAAAAGAGCCAGAGCCGGAGAGGAGAACAGTTTAAAAAGAGCGAGTGCCGGAGAGGAGAACAGTTTAAAAAGAGCGAGAGCCGGAGAGGAGAACAGTTTAAAAAGGGCGAGAGCCGGAGAGCAGAACAGTTTAAAAAGAGCCAGAGCCGGAGAGGAGAACAGTTTAAAAAGAGCGAGAGATGGAGAGGAGAACAGTTTAAAAAGAACGAGAGCCAGAGAGGAGAACAGTTTAAAAAGAGCGAGAGCCGGAGAGGAGAACAGTTTAAAAAGAGCGAGAGCCGGAGAGGAGAACAGTTTAAAAAGAGCGAGAGCCGGAGAGGAGAACAGTTTAAAAAGAGCGAGAGCCGGAGAGGAGAACAGTTTAAAAAGAGCGAGAGCCGGAGAGGAGAACAGTTTAAAAAGAGCGAGAGCCGGAGAGGAGAACAGTTTAAAAAGAGCGAGAGCAGGAGAGGAGAACAGTTTAAAGAGAGCGAGAGCCGGAGAGGAGAACAGTTTAAAAAGAGCGAGTGCCGGAGAGGAGAACAGTTTAAAAAGAGCGAGAGCCGGAGAGGAGAACAGTTTAAAAAGGGCGAGAGCCGGAGAGGAGAACAGTTTAAAAAGAGCGAGAGCCGGAGAGGAGAAGAGTTTAAAAAGAACGAGAGCAGGAGAGGAGAACAGTTTAAAAAGAGCGAGAGCCAGAGAGGAGAACAGTTTAAAAAGAGCCAGAGCCGGAGAGGAGAACAGTTTAAAAAGAGCGAGAGATGGAGAGGAGAACAGTTTAAAAAGAGCGAGAGCCGGAGAGGAGAACAGTTTAAAAAGAGCGAGAGCCGGAGAGGAGAACAGTTTAAAAAGAGCGAGAGCCAGAGAGGAGAACAGTTTAAAAAGAGCGAGAGCCGGAGAGGAGAACAGTTTAAAAAGAGCGAGAGCAGGAGAGGAGAACAGATTAAAAAGAGCGTGAGCCGGAGAGGAGAACAGATTAAAAAGAGCGAGAGCCGGAGAGGAGAACAGTTTAAAAAGAGCGAGAGCCGGAGAGGAGAACAGTTTAAAAAGAGACAGAGCCGGAGCGGAGAACAGTTTAAAAAGAGCCAGAGCCGGAGAGGAGAACAGTTTAAAAAGAGCGAGAGCCGGAGAGGGGAACAGTTTAAAAAGAGCAAGAGCCGGAGAGGAGAACAGTTTAAAAAGAGCGAGAGCCGGAGAGGGTAACAGTTTAAAAAGAGCGAGAGCAGGAGAGGAGAACAGTTTAAAAAGAGCCAGAGCCGAAGAGGAGAACAGTTTAAAAAGAGCGAGAGCTGGAGAGGAGAACAGTTTAAAAAGAGCAAGAGCAGGAGAGGAGAACAGTTTAAAAAGAGCCAGAGCCGGAGAGGAGAACAGTTTAAAAAGAGCGAGTGCCGGAGAGGAGAACAGTTTAAAAAGAGCGAGTGCCGGAGAGGAGAACAGTTTAAAAAGGGCGAGAGCCGGAGAGCAGAACAGTTTAAAAAGAGCCAGAGCCGGAGACGAGAACAGTTTAAAAAGAGCGAGAGCCGGAGAGGAGAACAGTTTAAAAAGACCGAGAGCCAGAGAGGAGAACAGTTTAAAAAGAGCGAGAGCCGGAGAGGAGAACAGTTTAAAAAGAGCGAGAGCCGGAGAGGAGAACAGTTTAAAAAGAGCGAGAGCCGGAGAGGAGAACAGTTTAAAAAGAGCGAGAGCCGGAGAGGAGAACAGTTTAAAAAGAGCGAGAGCCGGAGAGGAGAACAGTTTAAAAAGAGCGAGAGCCGGAGAGGAGAACAGTTTAAAAAGAGCGAGAGCAGGAGAGGAGAACAGTTTAAAAAGAGCGAGAGCCGGAGAGGAGAACAGTTTAAAAAGAGCGAGTGCCGGAGAGGAGAACAGTTTAAAAAGAGCGAGAGCTGGAGAGGAGAACAGTTTAAAAAGGGCGAGAGCCGGAGAGGAGAACAGTTTAAAAAGAGCGAGAGCCGGAGAGGAGAAGAGTTCAAAAAGAACAAGAGCAGGAGAGGAGAACAGTTTAAAAAGAGCGAGAGCCAGAGAGGAGAACAGTTTAAAAAGAGCCAGAGCCGGAGAGGAGAACAGTTTAAAAAGAGCGAGAGCCGGAGAGGAGAACAGTTTAAAAAGAGGCAGAGCCGGAGAGGAGAACAGTTTAAAAAGAGCGAGACCCGGAGAGTGGAACAGTTTAAAAAGAGCGAGAGCCGGAGAGGAGAACAGTTTAAAAAGAGCGAGAGCCGGAGAGGGTAACAGTTTAAAAAGAGCGAGAGCAGGAGAGGAGAACAGTTTAAAAAGAGCCAGAGCCGGAGAGGAGAACAGTTTAAAAAGAGCCAGAGCCGGAGAGGAGAACAGTTTAAAAAGAGCGAGAGCCGGAGAGGGGAACAGTTTAAAAAGAGCGAGAGCAGGAGAGGAGAACAGTTTAAAAAGAGCCAGAGCCGGAGAGGAGAACAGTTTAAAAAGAGCGAGTGCCGGAGAGGAGAACAGTTTAAAAGAGCGAGAGCCGGAGAGGAGAACAGTTTAAAAAGGGCGAGAGCCGGAGAGCAGAACAGTTTAAAAAGAGCGAGAGCCGGAGAGGAGAACAGTTTAAAAACAGCGAGAGCAGGAGAGGAGAACAGTTTAAAAAGAGCCAGAGCCGGAGAGAAGAACAGTTTAAAAAGAGCGAGAGCCGGAGAGGAGAAGAGAATAAAAAGAGCCAGAGCCGGAGAGGAGAACAGTTTAAAAAGAGCCAGAGCCGGAGAGGAGAACAGTTTAAAAAGCGCGAGAGCCGGAGAGTAGAACAGTTTAAAAAGAGCGAGAGCCGGAGAGGAGAACAGTTTAAAAAGAGCGAGAGCCGGAGAGGAGAACAGTTTAAAAAGAGCCAGAGCCGGAGAGGAGAACAGTTTAAAAAGAGCGAGAGCCGGGGAGGAGAACAGTTTAAAAAGAGCAAGAGCCGGAGAGGAGAACAGTTTAAAAAGAGCGAGAGCCGGAGAGGAACACAGTTTAAAAAGAGCGAGAGCCGGAGAGGAGAACAGTTTAAAAAGAGCGAGAGCCGCAGAGGAGAACAGTTTAAAAAGAGCGATAGCAGGAGAGGAGAACAGTTTAAAAAGAGTGAGAGCCGGAGAGGGGAACAGTTTAAAAAGAGCGAGAGCCGGAGAGGAGAACAGTTTAAAAAGAGCGAGAGCCGGAGAGGAGAACAGTTTAAAAAGAGCGAGAGCCGGAGAGGAGAACAGTTTAAAATAGCGAGAGCTGGAGAGGAGAACAGTTTAAAAAGAGCGAGAGCCAGAGAGGAGAACAATTTAAAAAGAGCTGGAGCCGGAGAGGAGAACAGTTTAAAAAGAGCTGGAGCCGGAGAGGAGAACAGTTTAAAAAGAGCGAGAGCTGGAGAGGAGAACAGTTTAAAAAGAGCGAGAGCCGGAGAGGAGAACAGTTTAAAAAGAGCGAGAGCCGCAGTGGAGAACAGTTTAAAAAGAGCGAGTGCCGGAGAGGAGAACAGTTTAAAAAGAGCGAGAGCCGGAGAGGAGAACAGATTAAAAAGAGCGAGAGCAGGAGAGGAGAATAGTTTAAAAAGAGCA
The DNA here is from genome assembly GCF_052327205.1 of Somniosus microcephalus. Taxonomy (NCBI): domain Eukaryota; kingdom Metazoa; phylum Chordata; class Chondrichthyes; order Squaliformes; family Somniosidae; genus Somniosus; species Somniosus microcephalus. The sequence continues at coordinate 30,143,435 of NW_028225187.1, read as the reverse complement.
AGAGCCGGAGAGGAGAACAGTTTAAAAAGAGCGAGAGTGTAGGGGGTTTCTCTTGCTCTTTCTGGTCTCCTGCCAGGCTTCGTGCAATAATTACCCTTGAGTGGTTCGACCCACTCCCCCCTACGGTTCTAGACCTTGGACTTAGGTGCAGAGAACAGTAGTGCAGAGAAAGAACTCAATAGACCAGGTTGAATAGCACGAAATGGATGCTTTTATTTTTAAACAGTTTGAAGCATTACAAAATACATATCATAGGCACAGATTAAAGTTACTACAATCATGCACAAATTTATGAACTTGACTCTATGGAAATGGGGAACACACGGCACATCGAAAAAGGGGAAACACATTACGATTTCCCTTAACTCCCTCCCCTATACCTAAACTAAGTTTCGACCTGGGGAACTTGGGATCATGCTCACCACTCTCGAAATCGCGAGAAAGGGGGGTTCGCAGCCTTTTTGGCACCGCTTTCCGTCGTCACGTGGATTTGGAAACTTCTGGCGCAGTCGATATTCTCTCCTCCCTCGAGGCGGTGGGGTAGACCCAGCCTCGATGAGCGCTCGTTAAGGTTGAGATCCACCAAGTCAATTTGGGTTCATGGAGCAGACCCAGATGCAGGCTATGCACTTGGGAGAATCTTGTGGCATCGATCGCCGGTTCTCCAGAGGGTTTCTTCTCCGTCGGCCTGGGTCGTCGATGATCTCCCGACCCCAGTACCCGGGCCACCCTCGTCGTCTTCTCGTCGTGGCCGAGCCTTGTTTGGCTGAACACCGACCACGTTGTCCTTTTACCGAAACCGTCCGTCTTTAAAAAGACGAAAACGTTTTCATCGATCTGCCGAAGTGGAAGAGGCGCCGATCCGGGCACCGTCCGCCCTTCGTTCGTTCCTCGTAGAAGAAAGTTCTTGAAGAAAATGGAAGCCTGAAGTCGCCCAACAAGAAAGCCGTGGCAGTGAAGAAGAAGTTGTTCAAGTAACCCGGAGTCCGAAGTTTTTTAGCTGGACTTTCAATCCATAGTTATACTCTTTTGGGACAGTCTTATCTCCCGCCAAATCATAGTCCTGTCTTTGTATTAATTTTGGCGGGCAGAAATCTCTGCAGGGGCGCTTTGTCTTGTAACGGAGCCGGTGATAACTTAAATTGGCCTTCCTGGCCGATAATGTCTTTCAATGTCTTTTGCATTGTCACCGTGGCTCGGTTCGCATATTGATCGGTCCGGACATTTTCCTTGATGGCTGCTAAACGGTTTTTCCTTTGTACGATAAATGGGTATAAGTGTTTTTACATTGTCCGCCCATATCTTGATGGGCCCCATCCTGTACTTATAATCCATTGAATATGTATGCTGTTGCTCTGAGTTTCGGTTCCCAGAGATTGGCTTTCGTGGGCTCACTGTCTTCAATCCACAAGCCTGTCTGGCTTGCAGTAACAGAAATAAAATGGTTCATAAACTGATCACGGGGCCTGGCGGCCATTTTGTATGCCCTTTTATCAAAGGTTTTTCTGTGCAAGCTTACTTTGGTCAATAAACAGTCTTAATTTTATCCAGTTTTCTTGCGTGATTTTTGCTGAAAATTGCGAATCTTACAGGCCCCCCTGTGATACTGATAGCTTGCTTAAAGTATCAATAATCCTTGATGAGCAAATTTTCCCTGATTCCCCACATCCAAACATTCCTGGCACTTAACTATCTATGCCCCTCACGACACATGCAGTTCCCATTTCCGGAGAAAAATGAAAATTACCTCATGCACATTTGGAATCATAGACAGCAAATCTTAAACTATAACACCTTCACCTGTCAGATGGGCAGGGGTTGATACCCTTTTGCGCCATCTGCATGCATCTTTTATTAATCCAAAAAAACTTAAGAACAACTAATAACATGACAATACTTATTTCCTTATAACCCAAAACAATCAAAAAAAAAAAAAAAAAATTTTTTTTTTAAATGGTGGGACGCTTAATCTTATACTAGCAGCTTAGAGTGGGGTATCTGCTTCCCCCATCTGCACATAGCGTTCTCTCCATTCTCCTGTGTTCTCGTGCCTCTGGAGGCGTTTGCCTCTTTTGCAATGCACGAAGAGCAAAAATATCACAATCAAAACCTGACATACTACTAGGATATGGGATGCTATTCTAATCCAGGCGGGGACCTCTATGTTGGTGAACAAGTCCCACCATGGTGGGATGGTTATATCCAATATGTCTTTTCCTATCTCTAAAGTCTTCTGCTCCAGTGTATAGAAATGTTTCTGCGAAACTATAACGGCTTTTAAAACCTTGGTGAGGTGTTCGGGAAGAGGGGGAATGACATAACCAAAATGCGCGACAAATCGTTGTAAGTCTGTGAAATTCTCTTTGATAGTGATGTGTACAGTGGAGGGCGCAGGAATGGGAACAATTCGTTGTTGTGCCACTTGAACCTCGGCCCTGGGTTTGAAACAGAAACTGCTATCACCGACCGAACACCACTCGTGTTGTCCATATCGGTACTGAGGCGCTGCAGTGGTGACGCAGTATGTCCCACCCCCGATATATGCTACCTGTGGGGGCACATGGTCCTCTGCCATTGCCTCCATGGTGCAATTCACCGGCTTCGCGCTAGCGGTTCTGAACCCGCACTGTGGTTTCAAAAAGGCATTCAAGTGCTGGGGACACAGGATGATGTGTGCTCCCCGGCTCCGACATCCCGAGAGGTCGGTGCCTGTCATCGTACGCTCCCATCTGATGACGTAAGGCGGGACCACTGCGTAACGAATGTGTGCGCCCCCCTGAATGACTCCAATGTTCTCTACTCTGTATACCGGGGCGGGCTTTGCTGCGGGACCCAACACCGGCATTCTTACTACTATTCCCATAATAGTGTGATTCGAATGTCCGCAGTCCACTGGAACTGGGTATGCTTCTGCGGCTAGTCTGAGCTGGCACGGGCTTAATGCATTCTCAAAAGGGTGGAGCGCTTGCAAGTGCTTGTTGCTGATCCAGGACGGGACCAAACCCTGTTTTAAATCCTCAAGATTACTGCGGCCCTCGCCCAATAACCACGCCCCGTACAGCACACAGGCCTCGTTTTGCGCAGCTTGATCGGACGCATTCCGATCCTCCTTAATGAGTGCATTTACCGTTCTCGCGTGTTTCTCCAGCTCAGCAATTATGTCCTTAAAGTGTAGTGTCATGGCCTGGTCCTCATGCAACTCAGAACCCACGACCTTGTTTTCGTCTGTCAATATGTTCCTTAACTGGGCTTTTAAACCGTTGATCTGTGTCTGCAGTTCCACGTTATCTAGAGCGTTGACAACAGATGTCCCGGTATTAAAAGCAGTGAATATGTCATTTACAGTACCCCTTCTTTGCCTCCCGACTCGATCCAAAACTTCTGGCAGTGTGGTGTATAATTTGTCTCTGTCGATGTCGGCAAAATCAAATTCGTAAAATTGTCTAAACATACTGGTTAACAGGACCTGGTATAATTGTTCCGTTTCTTTGGGACACCACTCCGGCAATCTTACCTCAGTGAGATTTAAAATCACTGAGGCCACCGCGTAGTGTACCCCTTGGTACAGCACCTGACCGGTGGGTACCAATACTAAACCGTTCCCGGGTCCCCTGGTGGTGGTTGGGCACCCTCCTTTCTGGGCTAGTGCTACCGGAAGCGTGGGCAGGGGCTTGCGTGGGCGGGTGATGAGTTCAGTGGCGTTCACCGGAATAGGGGAGTATGGGGCTCCGCACGCTCGAGTGCTAACATCCCATCTCATCCCCTTCCCTTCATCCTGCCACTGCCTCTGGAAGAAGATGGACACGCCCTTGGGGCAGACGCGTCTCGAACCCCACATACAGACATATATTCCCTCATCCGGTTCCCACCATTTGTCCCAACACACACGTAATTGTCCGTGAGTTCCCGTAATAGTCCGATGGGTATTATTACCCAGTCGCTCCCACTCGACCGTAGAGTTTCTCATGTCCTTTCCCAGCTTTCGTAGCCACCACCATCGCCTTGGTGGTACGTTCCCATTGCACACCAGACAAATCCTCTTTCCCACGGTGACGCTGACTCTGGGCGCTAGGATCCTCACTCGAGGGCACGTTAATGAAGTCTCTTGGTAGGCAAAACCGAAATTGCTGGAATATTCCGTAGAATTCGTTCCCAGCCAACCTGGCCATCTCCCTTGGTGGAAGTAGGTGGCGGTTTCCTCTACCTCTCGCTCCCCCGTCCCATCCGTTGCGATGGGGGCCGTGTCCCCGGAGCACCCGAAAATGATGACGTCCTTGGTGCGGCCTCGGTAGGCCCACCCGCACCCGATCGCCATGAACGCGACGACAATCCTTTCCATCGTATCCCAGGTTTCTGTAACCAACAAAATGATGTAGCCGGGCTCCCGATAGGTGCTGGCCTAAATTAATTGGACGCGCGGGTTCCTGGACCCCGCTCCCTAACAAACACACATACCGGGCAGACTTCAAAATTGTACTCTTAACACCATATACTTTACATTCCTTAAACTATGACCATAATTACCTATCTTAACTTATGTACAGCGCCGCCCTCCGTGGGGCGGCTTTCCGAATCCCTGTGAGGTCTGTCGTGTGCCACACCCTGCGGTGGGGCTGCATTGATCTTTGGCCTTGATCCCCCGCAGCCTGTCGCTGCTGAACGGGGATCATGTCTTCCTGGGGCTGCTTTAAACCGTGGTTGGGGAGGATGGGGAGAATCTGGCCAAAATTTTCTGGGCTGGGGCGCTCGAGCTGACCTACGAGGGGCTGCTTTGGGTTGGGCTCCCGGGGCCGATGGACCTGGGGTCGTGACTGTTACCGTCACAGCCTGTGGTTCCTCCACAGCTGCCGGCTCCAGCTCCCCTTCCTCAGGCTCCGCCCCCCCGGGGTCGGGATCTGTGGCTTCCGACTCCACCTCACCTGTCCCTACAGGTAACGAGTCTTCACCCCCACTCCCTACCTCCCCCAAGCTTGAGTCGAGGGCGGGACTGCCGTCCTCTGACTCTTCCTCCTCCGTGATTGGGTCTAAAGCGAGGTTGAGCTGTTCGGGCTCTCCCCTGCCTAAATCCCATTCAAAAGATGAGACCTCCCACTCCAATGGGATGGCCTCTCCCTTCACGCAGGCTACTGCTCCAGCCTGTGTGGTCTGTGACTCTGTTACAGGCTGAGGATCTTTGTTCTCAGACCTGGTCCCCTTTGGTGGCCCTGGTGTACCCAGTTTAAACAGTTTACACTGGTTGATGTGAAACCATTTGGTACGTCGGGGCGTCTTCACTGCATAAACCATGGGGCTGGCTTTGTCTACAATGCTGTATGGCCCCATGTACAGTGGTTCAAAACTCCCTACCCTGGCGTAGTTTCGGACCATGACCTGGTCCCCGACTACCCACTCTTGTTGTTTCCGAGGTTCCAACAACAGTTTATTTCCCTGGTGCTGTCTTCCCATGTTCCCAGCCGCCTGCCCATAAATCTGTCTCAGGCGCTCCAAGAGGGTTTGGGCGAATTTGTCCCGTTTCACCTCTCGGAGCTGGCCCTCAGTGAGCACCGGGGCTAGCACATGGGTGGGTGTTCGCATGATCCTTCCAGTCATTAACTCGTGCGGGGAATACCCCATGCTTTTGGACTGGCTGGCTCGGATCCCCATGAGGACTAAAGGCAGGACCTCCGCCCATTTCTGGGGCGAGCCCATTGTCTCTTTCCTCAGCTTTTCCTTGAGGGTCCGATTCATACGCTCAACAATCCCGGATGACTGGGGATTGTATGCTACGTGCCACTTTCCCTCAATGCCCAAGAGCCTGAGGGCGTTCTGCATTACTTGACCGGTGAACTGACTCCCTTGGTCGGACTCTACAAAACGGGGGAGTCCCCACCGTGAGAACACTTCCCGAATCAAGATCTTAGCAGTACCCAGTGCCGTAGCTGTTCTGCACGGGAAGGCTTCTACCCATTTGGTGAACACATCTACCAGGACAAGGCAGTACTTATAGCCTCCCTGGGCGGCGGGCAGGGGCCCTATGTAGTCGACCTGAATCGACTGCCATGGTCCCTCTACCCTCCTGATGTGCCCCATGGGCACCTTCCTTTTGTGGGGGTCTGGGTTGTTAGCAGCACACACAAGACAGCTTGCGCAGAACTCGCGGACATCGTCCCGAAGTCCCGGCCACCATCCCGCCTGCTCCACCCGTTGCCAGGTGACCTCAGGTCCGGGGTGTCCCGCTCCTGGACCCTCGTGGGCCAATTGCAGGAATTCCCTTCGGTGCTGCTGCGGCACAACCCACTGCTCCTTTCGGAACAGCATACCTTCTTTGACTGTGAGGGCTGCCGTACTGTACGGACCTTCTACCTGTTTGCCCTCTGTGATGGCTTTTAGGACTGCTTTTAGGGCGGGATCCAGGGTTTGGACGGTCTTTAGGTCTGGGGGCGGTGTCACCCCTGTGTTCCCGGGAATTCCCTCCCTGCCTTGGATCGCCGCCATGGGTCTGGGTTCGTATGGGTCCCAGAGAATGCCGTTGCGGGCACCCTCCCTGGCTAGCGCATCCGCCTGCTGGTTGCCCTGACTGCGGGGTTCTGTAATGGAGTGAGCCTTCACCTTATGGATGAACACCTCTCCTTTCTCCCCCACAGCTGCTAGGATCTTCTCCAGCAAGGGCTTAACTGTTAAAGGCCGCCCGTCCGCGGAGGTGTACCCGCGTCGGGACCAGATGGCGAGGTACTCCGTACACGAATTGCACGTGAACATGCTGTCTGAGCAAATCGTGTATGGGGTTGGGAAAATCTCGGGGTGGGTAACCACGTACGCCACCGCGGACAGTTCAGCCTGCTGCGCGCTCATAGTGCTGGGGAGCTTTATTGCCAGGGCAATGTTTGCCGCAGGGTCATAAACTCCACACCCTGTGAGTCGCTTGCCGTCAGCTACAGTGCTAGAACCGTCTACGTAGATCTCGCGGCCCGTGGGATGTATCCCGGCCCGTAAACCTATGTTAACTTCCCATACCCCTTCTACGGAACATTGATGGGCTGTCCCGGGATATGCCATATTGGCTGCGAGCCTTGGCGCGCAGAGGCCTTTAACTTTGAGATCCATCTGGGAAAGGAGGAGGGTCCAGCGCGCAATCCGAGCGCTGCTTACGGTCCCATCCTTAATCCTCCCGTCCAGAAGCATCTTCGTGGGGGTGTGATGGGTGAGGAGCGTAATGGGAGAGGTCCCTGTGAAGATCACTGATCTGTTCACAGCCCAATGCGTGGCCAGGAGATGCCGTTCGCAATTGGAGAAACACCTCTCCACATCCGTGAGCACCCTGGAGGAATAAACTACTGGTCTTAGCTTGCCGTGCCGCTCTTGGAGCAGTACTGCACTCAGGCTGTCCCCACTAGCGGCTACCTCCAGAAAGAACTCCTCTCCCCCATCTATGGCCCCTAGGGCTGGCGCGGTCTGCAGATCTCTTTTCAACTTCTCGAATGCTGCCTGGCACCCCTCGTCCCAAGACCACTCGACTCCCTTGTGTAAGAGTCGAAGTAGCGGGGCCGCTGTGGCAGCATAGTCCTCGATGAAATCTCTGCAGTACCCGGTCAATCCCAAAAAGGACCTTACACCCATTACTGTGTTGGGAATCGGCAGATCTTGTATAGATTCCCGTTTGGCCTTATCTATGGCTCTTTCCCCAGCGCGGATGGCCAGACCCAGGAATTTAACTTCCTGCTGGCCGATCTGCACTTTCTTTGGGTTTACTTTGAAACCCTTCCTTTCTAACAGTTCCAACAATTCGGCTAACAGTGGGCCGTGCTGCTCCCTTGTATCTGTGAACAGGAGTAAGTCGTCCACATACTGCACTATCTGGTTGGGCTGGCTGAACTCTTTCAAACTCCCCGCCATACACTGATGGAAAATGCTGGGGCTGTTGTGAAAACCCTGTGGTAAGCAGTTCCAGGTGTACTGTTGCCCTTTGAAAGTAAAGGCAAACTTGTACTGGTCCTCCCGCCGCAGCGGAATGGACCAAAAACCGTTCGAGATGTCCAGCACCGTGAATGTGGTCGCCGATGCTGGAATACTCCCTATTAAGTCTGCAACTGCTGCTACCGTGGGCGCGCAGGCTGGGATATTACTATTGAGGACTCTATAGTCCACCGTGGCTCTCCACGAATTGTCCGGTTTCTTTACTGGCCATAATGGGGAGTTCACGTGGGTGGCTATCGTCCTCAATACGCCCTGCTGTACCAATGAAGATATTGCTGTCTCCATGTCGGGTTCTGCCTCCTTGGGGAAATTATACTGCTTTTGGGGTCGGATCATGGGGTCCCCGTCTACGCTGACTTCGAACCCAGTGACTCTCCCGCAGTCGTGCTTGTGGGTGGCGAACGCGGTCAGATTTTCTGACACACGCGCCTGCAAGTCCGTTGGGACGTTTGTTATCATGAGCTCGAGATCGTAACCTCCTGATGGCTTCATAGTGCACAGGGCCCCCTTTTCTTCCTTCCCCGGGATTACGACTACCTTACCTAAACCGCCCTCGGCTCCCCAGAGACAGTGATTTCTCAGGTCCACGAGGATCCCGTGTTCCACCAAGAAATCAGCCCCGAGGATGCCTTTCCCCCCCCCCTCTTTCCACTTCAATAGGATGCACGTCCATGTGGTGTGGAGCGCTCCCAACTGAATGGAGAGCGGGAGGGAGTGCGCGCCAGCCTGTGCTCTACCCGTGAAACCCGCTACTAAATATGGAGCCTGGGCGGACAGAGGTGAGGCAAAAGGTTTGTCCGTGTGGATCAAGGTACATGAAGCTCCCGTATCCAACAGGTAACTACCCCTTTGTTTCTCCACCTCCATCTCCACCACAGGTCTTCTCCAAGCGTCATAGCGGAGCGGACACAAGTAGATGGGCTGCGCGGGCGTCAGTCATTTAGGTGTTTCGGCTGGGGTCTCGGGGGCGATAGGGCTGTTAGCAACCGCTACCTTCCCCTGCCAGGTCATCAGAGACCGCATAGTCTCCAAGACTGACTCGATCGCAGCGGGGTCCACAACCGCACCACCCCCTTCATTCGGGGCAAAAGCTACGGTTGGGTTCTGGACTGGTGTTGGGGCAGCGGCCTGCACTTGTGGTTGTGCTGGTGTTGGGGAAACTCTCGGGCCATTGGCGACTCGGGCTTGGGCTCGATCTTGGGCTGCGGCGAACTCTCTCTCCCTCTTATCCTTCCAAGGATTCCTACAGTCCTTGCGCCAATGACCCTCCTTCCCACACCCGTAACAACTGCTATTTGCTTGGGGATGGCGATTTCCCTCCTGACGCCATTCCTTTTTAGCAGAGGCTGCGGGTCTCACCTCATGCACCTTTCCTTTCACAACAGGCGTTTTCTTGCCCTTGTTGTTTCTATAACTGATCGTGAGCTGATCTAGTACTACTTCCTCCGTGGAGCGGGCGTTAGTGGGGTCAAACCATGCTTTGGCCTGTTCCTTCACTACTGGCAGGCAACCTGCTACCAGGCACCGAAGCCAGTGAGCCCTTTGTTCGCCATCCAGCCCGGCCCGGGCCGGCCCGCCCGGGCAGCTGCGCCGATACACTGGCCACAACCTGTCGGCGAAAACCCGTGGGGGTTCTCCCTCTAGCTGCACTGTCTTTTCTAAACGGAGGAACGGAGTTCCGTCCCCCTCTCCCATGATCTCCAGAATCTCATCCCGTAGCAACTCATAGTCCCTGTGCCCTCTCTTGCTCTCGTCAGGGAGACACTGGAGGAGCGAACTGTCCAGGGAGAACAGCAGCATTTTAGACTGTTCAACCCCGTCGCAGTCATTGACTGCTGCGGTCTGCTCCACGTCCCTGAAATGCACGGAGGGATCTCCTGACTCGGAGAGTTTTGGGATGTGACTTATCATCTCTCTTAGCTGTCGTGCGCTATGAGGCATTATGATCTGACTCTCAAGGGGTCCGTCATCGCCATTTTCTTCATTTGGACCGATCCTCCGGTGTCTCGTTGGACACATTGGCGCCGACCCCGACTCTACTGTCTGGGGTTGCTCTACCTCAGGGCTCTTTTCCTCTACCGTCTCTGTCTCCTGTCCCGGAGTCCAAGACTCCTCATAGGCAGGAGGCGCAGAAGGTTCGGGGGTTGGTACCCCAACTGCCTCTTGTGGAATCGGTCTTTTGGATTCCTTGGCTAGCAACAGCTGACTCGCTGGTGGATTTATGAGACACACCAACCCGTTTGCCTTCGCTAGGGCCTTTCTCAGGTCCTCTAGCTCCCGGCGGCAAGTGCTGTGGTCGGTGTTCTCAGATCTATCCTCCATGGCCATTTTATATGCTGCCCTGGCTCCCAGGAGCTTTTCCTCTTGGGCATCTACTTGTTTGGCTAGACGGGAACACCTCTCTCTCATTCTACCTTCACTGGCCTTGGCCTCCACGACCTGACATTTTAAATATTCTACCCGGGTTTCGTGGCAGCGAATTACAGAGCGGCGTTCCTGGTTCAGCGCGTCAAGCGATTCAATCAGTTTTTGACCTCCCGCAACCTTTTCCTCCACGCCTTTAAGCAAGCCGTTGATCTGGACTGTCTGTGCTGCAACTACCTGGTCCAAAAGCTGGACTTGCTTCTTGTAGCACATCAGCCAGACCGCCTTTTCTACAGATTTCTTATGCTCTCTACCCGCTGTCCACTTGATGGCTGCGTCTAGCGGGCGCCTATCCCTTAGTAGATCAGATATCCATTGTTTTGTGAGGTTGACTTTTCCGAAAACATAATCTGCTATTCTTTCATCCATCACATTTCGTCTATTCAGATCTTGATCTAACACACTACTTTCCTGCTGCCAAGGTCCTGCCGCGGTCGCCATTTCTGTAGGGGGTTTCTCTTGCTCTTTCTGGTCTCCTGCCAGGCTTCGTGCAATAATTACCCTTGAGTGGTTCGACCCACTCCCCCCTACGGTTCTAGACCTTGGACTTAGGTGCAGAGAACAGTAGTGCAGAGAAAGAACTCAATAGACCAGGTTGAATAGCACGAAATGGATGCTTTTATTTTTAAACAGTTTGAAGCATTACAAAATACATATCATAGGCACAGATTAAAGTTACTACAATCATGCACAAATTTATGAACTTGACTCTATGGAAATGGGGAACACACGGCACATCGAAAAAGGGGAAACACATTACGATTTCCCTTAACTCCCTCCCCTATACCTAAACTAAGTTTCGACCTGGGGAACTTGGGATCATGCTCACCACTCTCGAAATCGCGAGAAAGGGGGGTTCGCAGCCTTTTTGGCACCGCTTTCCGTCGTCACGTGGATTTGGAAACTTCTGGCGCAGTCGATATTCTCTCCTCCCTCGAGGCGGTGGGGTAGACCCAGCCTCGATGAGCGCTCGTTAAGGTTGAGATCCACCAAGTCAATTTGGGTTCATGGAGCAGACCCAGATGCAGGCTATGCACTTGGGAGAATCTTGTGGCATCGATCGCCGGTTCTCCAGAGGGTTTCTTCTCCGTCGGCCTGGGTCGTCGATGATCTCCCGACCCCAGTACCCGGGCCACCCTCGTCGTCTTCTCGTCGTGGCCGAGCCTTGTTTGGCTGAACACCGACCACGTTGTCCTTTTACCGAAACCGTCCGTCTTTAAAAAGACGAAAACGTTTTCATCGATCTGCCGAAGTGGAAGAGGCACCGATCCGGGCACCGTCCGCCCTTCGTTCGTTCCTCGTAGAAGAAAGTTCTTGAAGAAAATGGAAGCCTGAAGTCGCCCAACAAGAAAGCCGTGGCAGTGAAGAAGAAGTTGTTCAAGTAACCCGGAGTCCGAAGTTTTTTAGCTGGACTTTCAATCCATAGTTATACTCTTTTGGGACAGTCTTATCTCCCGCCAAATCATAGTCCTGTCTTTGTATTAATTTTGGCGGGCAGAAATCTCTGCAGGGGCGCTTTGTCTTGTAACGGAGCCGGTGATAACTTAAACTGGCCTTCCTGGCCGATAATGTCTTTCAATGTCTTTTGCATTGTCACCGTGGCTCGGTTCGCATATTGATCGGTCCGGACATTTTCCTTGATGGCTGCTAAACGGTTTTTCCTTTGTACGATAAATGGGTATAAGTGTTTTTACATTGTCCGCCCATATCTTGATGGGCCCCATCCTGTACTTATAATCCATTGAATATGTATGCTGTTGCTCTGAGTTTCGGTTCCCAGAGATTGGCTTTCGTGGGCTCACTGTCTTCAATCCACAAGCCTGTCTGGCTTGCAGTAACAGAAATAAAATGGTTCATAAACTGATCACGGGGCCTGGCGGCCATTTTGTATGCCCTTTTATCAAAGGTTTTTCTGTGCAAGCTTACTTTGGTCAATAAACAGTCTTAATTTTATCCAGTTTTCTTGCGTGATTTTTGCTGAAAATTGCGAATCTTACAAGAGCCGGAGAGGAGAACAGTTTAAAAAGAGCGAGTGCCGGAGAGGAGAACAGTTTAAAAAGAGCGAGAGCCGGAGAGGAGAACAGTTTAAAAAGGGCGAGAGCCGGAGAGGAGAACAGTTTTAAAAGAGCGAGAGCCGGAGAGGAGAAGAGTTTAAAAAGAACGAGAGCAGGAGAGGAGAACAGTTTAGAAAGAGCGAGAGCCAGAGAGGAGAACAGTTTAAAAAGAGCCAGAGCCGGAGAGGAGAACAGTTTAAAAAGAGCGAGAGCCGGAGAGGAGAACAGTTTAAAAAGAGCGAGAGCCGGAGAGGAGAACAGTTTAAAAAGAGCGAGAGCCGGAGAGGAGAACAGTTTAAAAAGAGCTTGAGCCGGAGAGGAGAACAGATTAAAAAGAGCGAGAGCCGGAGAGGAGAACAGTTTAAAAAGAGCGAGAGCCGGAGAGGAGAACAGTTTAAAAAGAGACAGAGCCGGAGCGGAGAACAGTTTAAAAAGAGCCAGAGCCGGAGAGGAGAACAGTTTAAAAAGAGCGAGAGCTGGAGAGGGGAACAGTTTAAAAAGAGCGAGAGCCGGAGAGGAGAACAGTTTAAAAAGAGCGAGAGCCGGAGAGGGGAACAGTTTAAAAAGAGCGAGAGCAGGAGAGGAGAACAGTTTAAAAAGAGCCAGAGCCGGAGAGGAGAACAGTTTAAAAAGAGCCAGAGCAGGAGAGGAGAACAGTTTAAAAAGAGCGAGAGCCGGAGAGGAGAACAGCTTAAAAAGAGCGAGAGCCGGAGAGGAGAACAGTTTAAAAAGAGCGAGAGCCGGAGAGGAGAACAGTTTAAAAAGAGCGAGAGCCGGAGAGGAGAACAGTTTTAAAAGAGCCAGAGCCGGAGAGGAGAACAGTTTAAAAAGAGCGAGAGCCGGAGAGGAGAACAGTTTAAAAAGAGCAAGATCCGGAGAGGAGAACAGTTTAAAAAGAGCGAGAGCTGGAGAGGAGAACAGTTTAAAAAGAGCGAGAGCAGGAGAGGAGAACAGTTAAAAAGAGCCAGAGCCGGAGAGGAGAACAGTTTAAAAAGAGCGAGTGCCGGAGAGGAGAACAGTTTAAAAAGAGCGAGAGCCGGAGAGGAGAACAGTTTAAAAAGGGCGAGAGCCGGAGAGCAGAACAGTTTAAAAAGAACCAGAGCCGGAGAGGAGAACAGTTTAAAAAGAGCGAGAGCCGGAGAGGAGAACAGTTTAAAAAGACCGAGAGCCAGAGAGGAGAACAGTTTAAAAAGAGCGAGAGCCGGAGAGGAGAACAGTTTAAAAAGAGCGAGAGCCGGAGAGGAGAACAGTTTAAAAAGAGCGAGAGCCGGAGAGGAGAACAGTTTAAAAAGAGCGAGAGCCGGAGAGGAGAACAGTTTAAAAAGAGCGAGAGCCGGAGAGGAGAACAGTTTAAAAAGAGCAAGAGCAGGAGAGGAGAACAGTTTAAAAAGAGCCAGAGCCGGAGAGGAGAACAGTTTAAAAAGAGCGAGTGCCGGAGAGGAGAACAGTTTAAAAAGAGCGAGTGCCGGAGAGGAGAACAGTTTAAAAAGGGCGAGAGCCGGAGAGCAGAACAGTTTAAAAAGAGCCAGAGCCGGAGTGGAGAACAGTTTAAAAAGAGCGAGAGCCGGAGAGGAGAACAGTTTAAAAAGACCAAGAGCCAGAGAGGAGAACAGTTTAAAAAGAGCGAGAGCCGGAGAGGAGAACAGTTTAAAAAGAGCGAGAGCCGGAGAGGAGAACAGTTTAAAAAGAGCGAGAGCCGGAGAGGAGAACAGTTTAAAAAGAACGAGAGCCGGAGAGGAGAACAGTTTAAAAAGAGCGAGAGCCGGAGAGGAGAACAGTTTAAAAAGAGCGAGAGCCGGAGAGGAGAACAGTTTAAAAAGAGCGAGAGCCGGAGAGGAGAACAGTTTAAAAAGAGCGAGAGCCGGAGAGGAGAACAGTTTAAAAAGAGCGAGAGCAGGAGAGGAGAACAGTTTAAAAAGAGCGAGAGCCGGAGAGGAGAACAGTTTAAAAAGAGCGAGAGCAGGAGAGGAGAACAGTTTAAAAAGAGCGAGAGCCGGAGAGGAGAACAGTTTAAAAAGAGCGAGTGCCAGAGAGGAGAACAGTATAAAAAGAGCGAGAGCCGGACAGGAGAACAGTTTAAAAAGGGCGAGAGCCGGAGAGGAGAACAGTTTAAAAAGAGCGAGAGCCGGAGAGGAGAAGAGTTTAAAAAGAACGAGAGCAGGAGAGGAGAACAGTTTAAAAAGAGCGAGAGCCAGAGAGGAGAACAGTTTAAAAAGAGCCAGAGCCGGAGAGGAGAACAGTTTAAAAAGAGCGAGAGCCGGAGAGGAGAACAGTTTAAAAAGAGCGAGAGCCGGAGAGGAGAACAGTTTAAAAAGAGCGAGAGCCGGAGAGGAGAACAGATTAAAAAGAGCGTGAGCCGGAGAGGAGAACAGATTAAAAAGAGCGAGAGCCGGAGAGGAGAACAGTTTAAAAAGAGCGAGAGCCGGAGAGGAGAACAGTTTAAAAAGAGACAGAGCCGGAGCGGAGAACAGTTTAAAAAGAGCGAGAGCCGGAGAGGAGAACAGTTTAAAAAGAGCAAGATCCGGAGAGGAGAACAGTTTAAAAAGAGCGAGAGCTGGAGAGGAGAACAGTTTAAAAAGAGCGAGAGCAGGAGAGGAGAACAGTTTAAAAAGAGCCAGAGCCGGAGAGGAGAACAGTTTAAAAAGAGCGAGTGCCGGAGAGGAGAACAGTTTAAAAAGAGCGAGAGCCGGAGAGGAGAACAGTTTAAAAAGGGCGAGAGCCGGAGAGCAGAACAGTTTAAAAAGAACCAGAGCCGGAGAGGAGAACAGTTTAAAAAGAGCGAGAGCCGGAGAGGAGAACAGTTTAAAAAGACCGAGAGCCAGAGAGGAGAACAGTTTAAAAAGAGCGAGAGCCGGAGAGGAGAACAGTTTAAAAAGAGCGAGAGCCGGAGAGGAGAACAGTTTAAAAAGAGCGAGAGCCGGAGAGGAGAACAGTTTAAAAAGAGCGAGAGCCGGAGAGGAGAACAGTTTAAAAAGAGCGAGAGCCGGAGAGGAGAACAGTTTAAAAAGAGCGAGAGCCGGAGAGGAGAACAGTTTAAAAAGAGCGAGAGCAGGAGAGGAGAACAGTTTAAAAAGAGCGAGAGCCGGAGAGGAGAACAGTTTAAAAAGAGCGAGTGCCGGAGAGGAGAACAGTATAAAAAGAGCGAGAGCCGGACAGGAGAACAGTTTAAAAAGGGCGAGAGCCGGAGAGGAGAACAGTTTAAAAAGAGCGAGAGCCGGAGAGGAGAAGAGTTTAAAAAGAACGAGAGCAGGAGATGAGAACAGTTTAAAAAGAGCGAGAGCCAGAGAGGAGAACAGTTTAAAAAGAGCGAGAGCCGGAGAGGAGAACAGTTTAAAAAGAGCGAGAGCCGGAGAGGAGAACAGTTTAAAAAGAGCGAGAGCCGGAGAGGAGAACAGTTTAAAAAGAGCGAGAGCCGGAGAGGAGAACAGATTAAAAAGAGCGTGAGCCGGAGAGGAGAACAGATTAAAAAGAGCGAGAGCCGGAGAGGAGAACAGTTTAAAAAGAGCGAGAGCCGGAGAGGAGAACAGTTTAAAAAGAGACAGAGCCGGAGCGGAGAACAGTTTAAAAAGAGCCAGAGCCGGAGAGGAGAACAGTTTAAAAAGAGCGAGAGCCGGAGAGGGGAACAGTTTAAAAAGAGCGAGAGCCGGAGAGGAGAACAGTTTAAAAAGAGCGATAGCCGGAGAGGGTAACAGTTTAAAAAGAGCGAGAGCAGGAGAGGAGAACAGTTTAAAAAGAGCCAGAGCCGGAGAGGAGAACAGTTTAAAAAGAGCGAGAGCTGGAGAGGAGAACAGTTTAAAAAGAGCGAGAGCAGGAGAGGAGAACAGTTTTAAAAGAGCCAGAGCCGGAGAGGAGAACAGTTTAAAAAGAGCGAGTGCCGGAGAGGAGAACAGTTTAAAAAGAGCGAGCGCCGGAGAGGAGAACAGTTTAAAAAGCGCGAGAGCCGGAGAGCAGAACAGTTTAAAAAGAGCCAGAGCCGGAGAGGAGAACAGTTTAAAAAGAGCGAGAGCCGCAGTGGAGAACAGTTTAAAAAGAGCGAGTGCCGGAGAGGAGAACAGATTAAAAAGAGCGAGAGCCGGAGAGGAGAACAGTTTAAAAAGGGCGAGAGCCGGAGAGCAGAACAGTTTAAAAAGAGCCAGAGCCGGAGAGGAGAACAGTTTAAAAAGAGCGAGAGATGGAGAGGAGAACAGTTTAAAAAGACCGAGAGCCAGAGAGGAGAACAGTTTAAAAAGAGCGAGAGCCGGAGAGGAGAACAGTTTAAAAAGAGCGTGAGCCGGAGAGGAGAACAGTTTAAAAAGAGCGAGAGCCGGAGAGGAGAACAGTTTAAAAAGAGCGAGAGCCGGAGAGGAGAACAGTTTAAAAAGAGCGAGAGCCGGAGAGGAGAACAGTTTAAAAAGAGCGAGAGCCGGAGAGGAGAACAGTTTAAAAAGAGCGAGAGCAGGAGAGGAGAACAGTTTAAAGAGAGCGAGACCCGGAGAGGAGAACAGTTTAAAAAGAGCGAGTGCCGGAGAGGAGAACAGTTTAAAAAGAGCGAGAGCCGGAGAGGAGAACAGTTTAAAAAGGGCGAGAGCCGGAGAGGAGAACAGTTTAAAAAGAGCGAGAGCCGGAGAGGAGAAGAGTTTAAAAAGAACGAGAGCAGGAGAGGAGAACAGTTTAAAAAGAGCGAGAGCCAGAGAGGAGAACAGTTTAAAAAGAGCCAGAGCCGGAGAGGAGAACAGTTTAAAAAGAGCGAGAGACGGAGAGGAGAACAGTTTAAAAAGAGCGAGAGCCGGAGAGGAGAACAGTTTAAAAAGAGCGAGAGCTGGAGAGGAGAACAGTTTAAAAAGAGCGAGAGCCAGAGAGGAGAACTGTTTAAAAAGAGCGAGAGCCGGAGAGGAGAACAGTTTAAAAAGAGCGAGAGCAGGAGAGGAGAACAGATTAAAAAGAGCGTGAGCCGGAGAGGAGAACAGATTAAAAAGAGCGAGAGCCGGAGAGGAGAACAGTTTAAAAAGAGCGAGAGCCGGAGAGGAGAACAGTTTAAAAAGAGACAGAGCCGGAGCGGAGAACAGTTTAAAAAGAGCCAGAACCGGAGAGGAGAACAGTTTAAAAAGAGCGAGAGCCGGAGAGGGGAACAGTTCAAAAAGAACGAGAGCAGAAGAGGAGAACAGTTTAAAAAGAGCGAGAGCCAGAGAGGAGAACAGTTTAAAAAGAGCCAGAGCCGGAGAGGAGAACAGTTTAAAAAGAGCGAGAGCCGGAGAGGAGAACAGTTTAAAAAGAGGGAGAGCCGGAGAGGAGAACAGTTTAAAAAGAGCGAGAGCCGGAGAGGGGAACAGTTTAAAAAGAGCGAGAGCCGGAGAGGAGAACAGTTTAAAAAGAGCGAGAGCCGGAGAGGGTAACAGTTTAAAAAGAGCGAGAGCAGGAGAGGAGAACAGTTTAAAAAGAGCCAGAGCCGGAGAGGAGAACAGTTTAAAAAGAGCCAGAGCCGGAGAGGAGAACAGTTTAAAAAGAGCGAGAGCCGGAGAGGGGAACAGTTTAAAAAGAGCGAGAGCAGGAGAGGAGAACAGTTTAAAAAGAGCCAGAGCCGGAGAGGAGAACAGTTTAAAAAGAGCGAGTGCCGGAGAGGAGAACAGTTTAAAAGAGCGAGAGCCGGAGAGGAGAACAGTTTAAAAAGGGCGAGAGCCGGAAAGCAGAACAGTTTAAAAAGAGCGAGAGCCGGAGAGGAGAACAGTTTAAAAACAGCGAGAGCAGGAGAGGAGAACAGTTTAAAAAGAGCCAGAGCCGGAGAGAAGAACAGTTTAAAAAGAGCGAGAGCCGGAGAGGAGAAGAGAATAAAAAGGGCGAGAGCCAGAGAGGAGAACAGTTTAAAAAGAGCCAGAGCCGGAGAGGAGAACAGTTTAAAAAGAGCCAGAGCCGGAGAGGAGAACAGTTTAAAAAGCGCGAGAGCCGGAGAGTAGAACAGTTTAAAAAGAGCGAGAGCCGGAGAGGAGAACAGTTTAAAAAGAGCGAGAGCCGGAGAGGAGAACAGTTTAAAAAGAGCCAGAGCCGGAGAGGAGAACAGTTTAAAAAGAGCGAGAGCCGGGGAGGAGAACAGTTTAAAAAGAGCGAGAGCCGGAGAGGAGAACAGTTTAAAAAGAGCGAGAGCCGGAGAGGAACACAGTTTAAAAAGAGCGAGAGCCGGAGAGGAGAACAGTTTAAAAAGAGCGAGAGCCGCAGAGGAGAACAGTTTAAAAAGAGCGATAGCAGGAGAGGAGAACAGTTTAAAAACAGTGAGAGCCGGAGAGGGGAACAGTTTAAAAAGAGCGAGAGCCGGAGAGGAGAACAGTTTAAAAAGAGCGAGAGCCGGAGAGGAGAACAGTTTAAAAAGAGCGAGAGCCGGAGAGGAGAACAGTTTAAAATAGCGAGAGCTGGAGAGGAGAACAGTTTAAAAAGAGCGAGAGCCAGAGAGGAGAACAATTTAAAAAGAGCTGGAGCCGGAGAGGAGAACAGTTTAAAAAGAGCTGGAGCCGGAGAGGAGAACAGTTTAAAAAGAGCGAGAGCTGGAGAGGAGAACAGTTTAAAAAGAGCGAGAGCCGGAGAGGAGAACAGTTTAAAAAGAGCGAGAGCCGCAGTGGAGAACAGTTTAAAAAGAGCGAGTGCCGGAGAGGAGAACAGTTTAAAAAGAGCGAGAGCCGGAGAGGAGAACAGATTAAAAAGAGCGAGAGCAGGAGAGGAGAACAGTTTAAAAAGAGCAAGAGCCGGAGAGGAGAACAGTTTAAAAAGAGCGAGAGCCGGAGAGGAGAACAGTTTAAAAAGAGCGAGTGCCGGAGAGGAGAACAGTTTAAAAAGAGCGAGAGCCGGAGAGGAGAACAGTTTAAAAAGGGCGAGAGCCGGAGAGGAGAACAGTTTTAAAAGAGCGAGAGCCAGAGAGGAGAAGAGTTTAAAAAGAACGAGAGCAGGAGAGGAGAACAGTTTAGAAAGAGCGAGAGCCAGAGAGGAGAACAGTTTAAAAAGAGCCAGAGCCGGAGAGGAGAACAGTTTAAAAAGAGCGAGAGCCGGAGAGGAGAACAGTTTAAAAAGAGCGAGAGCCGGAGAGGAGAACAGATTAAAAAGAGCGAGAGCCGGAGAGGAGAACAGTTTAAAAAGAGCTTGAGCCGGAGAGGAGAACAGATTAAAAAGAGCGAGAGCCGGAGAGGAGAACAGTTTAAAAAGAGCGAGAGCCGGAGAGGAGAACAGTTTAAAAAGAGACAGAGCCGGAGCGGAGAACAGTTTAAAAAGAGCCAGAGCCGGAGAGGAGAACAGTTTAAAAAGAGCGAGAGCTGGAGAGGGGAACAGTTTAAAAAGAGCGAGAGCCGGAGAGGAGAACAGTTTAAAAAGAGCGAGAGCCGGAGAGGGGAACAGTTTAAAAAGAGCGAGAGCAGGAGAGGAGAACAGTTTAAAAAGAGCCAGAGCCGGAGAGGAGAACAGTTTAAAAAGAGCCAGAGCCGGAGAGGAGAACAGATTAAAAAGAGCGAGAGCCGGAGAGGAGAACAGCTTAAAAAGAGCGAGAGCCGGAGAGGAGAACAGTTTAAAAAGAGCGAGAGCCGGAGAGGAGAACAGTTTAAAAAGAGCGAGAGCCGGAGAGGAGAACAGTTTAAAAAGAGCCAGAGCCGGAGAGGAGAACAGTTTAAAAAGAGCGAGAGCCGGAGAGGAGAACAGTTTAAAAAGAGCAAGATCCGGAGAGGAGAACAGTTTAAAAAGAGTGACAGCTGGAGAGGAGAACAGTTTAAAAAGAGCGAGAGCAGGAGAGGAGAACAGTTTAAAAAGAGCCAGAGCCGGAGAGGAGAACAGTTTAAAAAGAGCGAGTGCCGGAGAGGAGAACAGTTTAAAAAGAGCGAGAGCCGGAGAGGAGAACAGTTTAAAAAGGGCGAGAGCCGGAGAGCAGAACAGTTTAAAAAGAACCAGAGCCGGAGAGGAGAACAGTTTAAAAAGAGCGAGAGCCGGAGAGGAGAACAGTTTAAAAAGACCGAGAGCCAGAGAGGAGAACAGTTTAAAAAGAGCGAGAGCCGGAGAGGAGAACAGTTTAAAAAGAGCGAGAGCCAGAGAGGAGAACAGTTTAAAAAGAGCGAGAGCCGGAGAGGAGAACAGTTTAAAAAGAGCGAGAGCCGGAGAGGAGAACAGTTTAAAAAGAGCGAGAGCCGGAGAGGAGAACAGTTTAAAAAGAGCGAGAGCCGGAGAGGAGAACAGTTTAAAAAGAGCGAGAGCAGGAGAGGAGAACAGTTTAAAAAGAGCGAGAGCTGGAGAGGAGAACAGTTTAAAAAGAGCGAGTGCCGGAGAGGAGAACAGTTTAAAAAGGGCGAGAGCCGGACAGGAGAACAGTTTAAAAAGGGCGAGAGCCGGAGAGGAGAACAGTTTAAAAAGAGCGAGAGCCGGAGAGGAGAAGAGTTTAAAAAGAACGAGAGCAGGAGAGGAGAACAGTTTAAAAAGAGCGAGAGCCAGAGAGGAGAACAGTTTAAAAAGAGCCAGAGCCGGAGAGGAGAACAGTTTAAAAAGAGCGAGAGCCGGAGAGGAGAACAGATTAAAAAGAGCGAGAGCCGGAGAGGAGAACAGTTTAAAAAGAGCGAGAGCCGGAGAGGAGAACAGATTAAAAAGAGCGTGAGCCGGAGAGGAGAACAGATTAAAAAGAGCGAGAGCCGCAGAGGAGAACAGTTTAAAAAGAGCGAGAGCCGGAGAGGAGAACAGTTTAAAAAGAGACAGAGCCGGAGCGGAGAACAGTTTAAAAAGAGCCAGAGCCGGAGAGGAGAACAGTTTAAAAAGAGCGAGAGCCGGAGAGGGGAACAGTTTAAAAAGAGCGAGAGCCGGAGAGGAGAACAGTTTAAAAAGAGCGAGAGCCGGAGAGGGTAACAGTTTAAAAAGAGCGAGAGCAGGAGAGGAGAACAGTTTAAAAAGAGCCAGAGCCGGAGAGGAGAACAGTTTAAAAAGAGCGAGAGCTGGAGAGGAGAACAGTTTAAAAAGAGCGAGAGCAGGAGAGGAGAACAGTTTAAAAAGAGCCAGAGCCGGAGAGGAGAACAGTTTAAAAAGAGCGAGTGCCGGAGAGGAGAACAGTTTAAAAAGAGCGAGTGCCGGAGAGGAGAACAGTTTAAAAAGCGCGAGAGCCGGAGAGCAGAACAGTTTAAAAAGAGCCAGAGCCGGAGAGGAGAACAGTTTAAAAAGAGCCAGAGCCGGAGAGGAGAACAGTTTAAAAAGACCGAGAGCCAGAGAGGAGAACAGTTTAAAAAGAGCGAGAGCCGGAGAGGAGAACAGTTTAAAAAGAGCGAGAGCCGGAGAGGAGAACAGTTTAAAAAGAGCGAGAGCCAGAGTGGAGAACAGATTAAAAAGAGCGAGAGCCGGAGAGGAGAACAGTTTAAAAAGAGCGAGAGCCGGAGAGGAGAACAGTTAAAAAGAGCGAGAGCCGGAGAGGAGAACAGTTTAAAAAGAGCGAGAGCAGGAGAGGAGAACAGTTTAAAAAGAGCGAGAGCCGGAGAGGAGAACAGTTTAAAAAGAGCGAGTGCCGGAGAGGAGAACAGTTTAAAAAGAGCGAGAGCTGGAGAGGAGAACAGTTTAAAAAGGGCGAGAGCCGGAGAGGAGAACAGTTTAAAAAGAGCGAGAGCCGGAGAGGAGAAGAGTTCAAAAAGAGCGAGTGCCGGAGAGGAGAACAGTTTAAAAAGAGCGAGAGCCAGAGAGGAGAACAGTTTAAAAAGAGCCAGAGCCGGAGAGGAGAACAGTTTAAAAAGAGCGAGAGCCGGAGAGGAGAACAGTTTAAAATAGCGAGAGCTGGAGAGGAGAACAGTTTAAAAAGAGCGAGAGCCAGAGAGGAGAACAATTTAAAAAGAGCTGGAGCCGGAGAGGAGAACAGTTTAAAAAGAGCTGGAGCCGGAGAGGAGAACAGTTTAAAAAGAGCGAGAGCTGGAGAGGAGAACAGTTTAAAAAGAGCGAGAGCCGGAGAGGAGAACAGTTTAAAAAGAGCGAGAGCCGCAGTGGAGAACAGTTTAAAAAGAGCGAGTGCCGGAGAGGAGAACAGTTTAAAAAGAGCGAGAGCCGGAGAGGAGAACAGATTAAAAAGAGCGAGAGCAGGAGAGGAGAACAGTTTAAAAAGAGCAAGAGCCGGAGAGGAGAACAGTTTAAAAAGAGCGAGAGCCGGAGAGGAGAACAGTTTAAAAAGAGCGAGTGCCGGAGAGGAGAACAGTTTAAAAAGAGCGAGAGCCGGAGAGGAGAACAGTTTAAAAAGGGCGAGAGCCGGAGAGGAGAACAGTTTTAAAAGAGCGAGAGCCGGAGAGGAGAAGAGTTTAAAAAGAACGAGAGCAGGAGAGGAGAACAGTTTAGAAAGAGCGAGAGCCAGAGAGGAGAACAGTTTAAAAAGGGCCAGAGCCGGAGAGGAGAACAGTTTAAAAAGAGCGAGAGCCGGAGAGGAGAACAGTTTAAAAAGAGCGAGAGCCGGAGAGGAGAACAGTTTAAAAAGAGCGAGAGCCGGAGAGGAAAACAGTTTAAAAAGAGCTTGAGCCGGAGAGGAGAACAGATTAAAAAGAGCGAGAGCCGGAGAGGAGAACAGTTTAAAAAGAGCGAGAGCCGGAGAGGAGAACAGTTTAAAAAGAGACAGAGCCGGAGCGGAGAACAGTTTAAAAAGAGCCAGAGCCGGAGAGGAGAACAGTTTAAAAAGAGCGAGAGCTGGAGAGGGGAACAGTTTAAAAAGAGCGAGAGCCGGAGAGGAGAACAGTTTAAAAAGAGCGAGAGCCGGAGAGGGGAACAGTTTAAAAAGAGCGAGAGCAGGAGAGGAGAACAGTTTAAAAAGAGCCAGAGCCGGAGAGGAGAACAGTTTAAAAAGAGCCAGAGCCGGAGAGGAGAACAGATTAAAAAGAGCGAGAGCCGGAGAGGAGAACAGCTTAAAAAGAGCGAGAGCCGGAGAGGAGAACAGTTTAAAAAGAGCGAGAGCCGGAGAGGAGAACAGTTTAAAAAGAGCGAGAGCCGGAGCGGAGAACAGTTTAAAAAGAGCCAGAGCCGGAGAGGAGAACAGTTTAAAAAGAGCGAGAGCCGGAGAGGAGAACAGTTTAAAAAGAGCAAGATCCGGAGAGGAGAACAGTTTAAAAAGAGTGACAGCTGGAGAGGAGAACAGTTTAAAAAGAGCGAGAGCAGGAGAGGAGAACAGTTTAAAAAGAGCCAGAGCCGGAGAGGAGAACAGTTTAAAAAGAGCGAGTGCCGGAGAGGAGAACAGTTTAAAAAGAGCGAGAGCCGGAGAGGAGAACAGTTTAAAAAGGGCGAGAGCCGGAGAGCAGAACAGTTTAAAAAGAACCAGAGCCGGAGAGGAGAACAGTTTAAAAAGAGCGAGAGCCGGAGAGGAGAACAGTTTAAAAAGAGCGAGAGCCGGAGAGGAGAACAGTTTAAAAAGAGCGAGAGCCGGAGAGGAGAACAGTTTAAAAAGAGCGAGAGCCGGAGAGGAGAACAGTTTAAAAAGAGCGAGAGCCGGAGAGGAGAACAGTTTAAAAAGAGCGAGAGCCGGAGAGGAGAACAGTCTAAAAAGAGCGAGAGCAGGAGAGGAGAACAGTTTAAAAAGAGCGAGAGCCGGAGAGGAGAACAGTTTAAAAAGAGCGAGTGCCGGAGAGGAGAACAGTTTAAAAAGGGCGAGAGCCGGACAGGAGAACAGTTTAAAAAGGGCGAGAGCCGGAGAGGAGAACAGTTTAAAAAGAGCGAGAGCCGGAGAGGAGAAGAGTTTAAAAAGAACGAGAGCAGGAGAGGAGAACAGTTTAAAAAGAGCGAGAGCCAGAGAGGAGAACAGTTTAAAAAGAGCCAGAGCCGGAGAGGAGAACAGATTAAAAAGAGCGAGAGCCGGAGAGGAGAACAGTTTAAAAAGAGCGAGAGCCGGAGAGGAGAACAGATTAAAAAGAGCGTGAGCCGGAGAGGAGAACAGATTAAAAAGAGCGAGAGCCGCAGAGGAGAACAGTTTAAAAAGAGCGAGAGCCGGAGAGGGTAACAGTTTAAAAAGAGCGAGAGCAGGAGAGGAGAACAGTTTAAAAAGAGCCAGAGCCGGAGAGGAGAACAGTTTAAAAAGAGCAAGAGCTGGAGAGGAGAACAGTTTAAAAAGAGCGAGAGCAGGAGAGGAGAACAGTTTAAAAAGAGCCAGAGCCGGAGAGGAGAACAGTTTAAAAAGAGCGAGTGCCGGAGAGGAGAACAGTTTAAAAAGAGCGAGTGCCGGAGAGGAGAACAGTTTAAAAAGCGCGAGAGCCGGAGAGCAGAACAGTTTAAAAAGAGCCAGAGCCGGAGAGGAGAACAGTTTAAAAAGAGCCAGAGCCGGAGAGGAGAACAGTTTAAAAAGACCGAGAGCCAGAGAGGAGAACAGTTTAAAAAGAGCGAGAGCCGGAGAGGAGAACAGTTTAAAAAGAGCGAGAGCCGGAGAGGAGAACAGTTTAAAAAGAGCGAGAGCCGGAGAGGAGAACAGATTAAAAAGAGCGAGAGCCGGAGAGGAGAACAGTTTAAAAAGAGCGAGAGCCGGAGAGGAGAACAGTTTAAAAAGAGCGAGAGCCGGAGAGGAGAACAGTTTAAAAAGAGCGAGAGCAGGAGAGGAGAACAGTTTAAAAAGAGCGAGAGCCGGAGAGGAGAACAGTTTAAAAAGGGCGAGAGCCGGAGAGGAGAACAGTTTAAAAAGAGCGAGAGCCGGAGAGGAGAAGAGTTCAAAAAGAACGAGAGCAGGAGAGGAGAACAGTTTAAAAAGAGCGAGAGCCAGAGAGGAGAACAGTTTAAAAAGAGCCAGAGCCGGAGAGGAGAACAGTTTAAAAAGAGCGAGAGCCGGAGAGGAGAACAGTTTAAAAAGAGCCAGAGCCGGAGAGGAGAACAGTTTAAAAAGAGCGAGAGCCGGAGAGGGGAACAGTTTAAAAAGAGCGAGAGCCGGAGAGGAGAACAGTTTAAAAAGAGCGAGAGCCGGAGAGGGTAACAGTTTAAAAAGAGCGAGAGCAGGAGAGGAGAACAGTTTAAAAAGAGCCAGAGCCGGAGAGGAGAACAGTTTAAAATGGGCGAGAGCCGGAGAGCAGAACAGTTTAAAAAGAGCGAGAGCCGGAGAGGAGAACAGTTTAAAAACAGCGAGAGCAGGAGAGGAGAACAGTTTAAAAAGAGCCAGAGCCGGAGAGAAGAACAGTTTAAAAAGAGCGAGAGCCGGAGAGGAGAAGAGAATAAAAAGAGCCAGAGCCGGAGAGGAGAACAGTTTAAAAAGAGCCAGAGCCGGAGAGGAGAACAGTTTAAAAAGCGCGAGAGCCGGAGAGGAGAACAGTTTAAAAAGAGCGAGAGCCGGAGAGGAGAACAGTTTAAAAAGAGCGAGAGCCGGAGAGGAGAACAGTTTAAAAAGAGCCAGAGCCGGAGAGGAGAACAGTTTAAAAAGAGCGAGAGCCGGGGAGGAGAACAGTTTAAAAAGAGCGAGAGCCGGAGAGGAGAACAGTTTAAAAAGAGCGAGAGCCGGAGAGGAACACAGTTTAAAAAGAGCGAGAGCCGGAGAGGAGAACAGTTTAAAAAGAGCGAGAGCCGCAGAGGAGAACAGTTTAAAAAGAGCGATAGCAGGAGAGGAGAACAGTTTAAAAAGAGCGAGAGCCGGAGAGGGGAACAGTTTAAAAAGAGCGAGAGCCGGAGAGGAGAACAGTTTAAAAAGAGCGAGAGCCGGAGAGGAGAACAGTTTAAAATAGCGAGAGCTGGAGAGGAGAACAGTTTAAAAAGAGCGAGAGCCAGAGAGGAGAACAATTTAAAAAGAGCTGGAGCCGGAGAGGAGAACAGTTTAATAAGAGCTGGAGCCGGAGAGGAGAACAGTTTAAAAAGAGCGAGAGCTGGAGAGGAGAACAGTTTAAAAAGAGCGAGAGCCGGAGAGGAGAACAGTTTAAAAAGAGCGAGAGCCGCAGTGGAGAACAGTTTAAAAAGAGCGAGTGCCGGAGACGAGAACAGTTTAAAAAGAGCGAGAGCCGGAGAGGAGAACAGATTAAAAAGAGCGAGAGCAGGAGAGGAGAACAGTTTAAAAAGAGCAAGAGCCGGAGAGGAGAACAGTTTAAAAAGAGCGAGAGCCGGAGAGGAGAACAGTTTAAAAAGAGCGAGTGCCGGAGAGGAGAACAGTTTAAAAAGAGCGAGAGCCGGAGAGGAGAACAGTTTAAAAAGGGCGAGAGCCGGAGAGGAGAACAGTTTTAAAAGAGCGAGAGCCGGAGAGGAGAAGAGTTTAAAAAGAACGAGAGTAGGAGAGGAGAACAGTTTAAAAAGAGCGAGAGCCAGAGAGGAGAACAGTTTAAAAAGAGCCAGAGCCGGAGAGGAGAACAGTTTAAAAAGAGCGAGAGCCGGAGAGGAGAACAGTTTAAAAAGAGCGAGAGCCGGAGAGGAGAACAGTTTAAAAAGAGCGAGAGCCGGAGAGGAGAACAGTTTAAAAAGAGCTTGAGCCGGAGAGGAGAACAGATTAAAAAGAGCGAGAGCCGGAGAGGAGAACAGTTTAAAAAGAGCGAGAGCCGGAGAGGAGAACAGTTTAAAAAGAGACAGAGCCGGAGCGGAGAACAGTTTAAAAAGAGCCAGAGCCGGAGAGGAGAACAGTTTAAAAAGAGCGAGAGCCGGAGAGGGGAACAGTTTAAAAAGAGCGAGAGCCGGAGAGGAGAACAGTTTAAAAAGAGCGAGAGCCGGAGAGGGGAACAGTTTAAAAAGAGCGAGAGCAGGAGAGGAGAACAGTTTAAAAAGAGCCAGAGCCGGAGAGGAGAACAGTTTAAAAAGAGCCAGAGCCGGAGAGGAGAACAGTTTAAAAAGAGCGAGAGCCGGAGAGGAGAACAGCTTAAAAAGAGCGAGAGCCGGAGAGGAGAACAGTTTAAAAAGAGCGAGAGCCGGAGAGGAGAACAGTTTAAAAAGAGCGAGAGCCGGAGAGGAGAACAGTTTAAAAAGAGCCAGAGCCGGAGAGGAGAACAGTTTAAAAAGAGCGAGAGCCGGAGAGGAGAACAGTTTAAAAAGAGCAAGATCCGGAGAGGAGAACAGTTTAAAAAGAGCGAGAGCTGGAGAGGAGAACAGTTTAAAAAGAGCGAGAGCAGGAGAGGAGAACAGTTTAAAAAGAGCCAGAGCCGGAGAGGAGAACAGTTTAAAAAGCGCGAGTGCCGGAGAGGAGAACAGTTTAAAAAGAGCGAGAGCCGGAGAGGAGAACAGTTTAAAAAGGGCGAGAGCCGGAGAGCAGAACAGTTTAAAAAGAACCAGAGCCGGAGAGGAGAACAGTTTAAAAAGAGCGAGAGCAGGAGAGGAGAACAGTTTAAAAAGACCGAGAGCCAGAGAGGAGAACAGTTTAAAAAGAGCGAGAGCCGGAGAGGAGAACAGTTTAAAAAGAGCGAGAGCCGGAGAGGAGAACAGTTTAAAAAGAGCGAGAGCTGGAGAGGAGAACAGTTTAAAAAGAGCGAGAGCCGGAGAGGAGAACAGTTTAAAAAGAGCGAGAGCCGGAGAGGAGAACAGTTTAAAAAGAGCGAGAGCCGGAGAGGAGAACAGTTTAAAAAGAGCGAGAGCAGGAGAGGAGAACAGTTTAAAAAGAGCGAGAGCCGGAGAGGAGAACAGTTTAAAAAGAGCGAGTGCCGGAGAGGAGAACAGTTTAAAAAGAGCGAGAGCCGGAGAGGAGAACAGTTTAAAAAGAGCGAGAGCTGGAGAGGAGAACAGTTTAAAAAGAGCGAGAGCCAGAGAGGAGAACAGTTTAAAAAGAGCGAGAGCCGGAGAGGAGAACAGTTTAAAAAGAGCGAGAGCAGGAGAGGAGAACAGATTAAAAAGAGCGTGAGCCGGAGAGGAGAACAGATTAAAAGGAGCGAGAGCCGGAGAGGAGAACAGTTTAAAAAGAGCGAGAGCCGGAGAGGAGAACAGTTTAAAAAGAGACAGAGCCGGAGCGGAGAACAGTTTAAAAAGAGCCAGAGCCGGAGAGGAGAACAGTTTAAAAAGAGCGAGAGCCGGAGAGGGGAACAGTTTAAAAAGAGCGAGAGCCGGAGAGGAGAACAGTTTAAAAAGAGCGAGAGCCGGAGAGGGTAACAGTTTAAAAAGAGCGAGAGCAGGAGAGGAGAACAGTTTAAAAAGAGCCAGAGCCGGAGAGGAGAACAGTTTAAAAAGAGCGAGAGCTGGAGAGGAGAACAGTTTAAAAAGAGCAAGAGCAGGAGAGGAGAACAGTTTAAAAAGAGCCAGAGCCGGAGAGGAGAACAGTTTAAAAAGAGCGAGTGCCGGAGAGGAGAACAGTTTAAAAAGAGCGAGTGCCGGAGAGGAGAACAGTTTAAAAAGGGCGAGAGCCGGAGAGCAGAACAGTTTAAAAAGAGCCAGAGCCGGAGAGGAGAACAGTTTAAAAAGAGCCAGAGCCGGAGAGGAGAACAGTTTAAAAAGACCGAGAGCCAGAGAGGAGAACAGTTTAAAAAGAGCGAGAGCCGGAGAGGAGAACAGTTTAAAAAGAGTGAGAGCCGGAGAGGAGAACAGTTTAAAAAGAGCGAGAGCCGGAGAGGAGAACAGTTTAAAAAGAGCGAGAGCCGGAGAGGAGAACAGTTTAAAAAGAGCGAGAGCCGGAGAGGAGAACAGTTTAAAAAGAGCGAGAGCCGGAGAGGAGAACAGTTTAAAAAGAGCGAGAGCAGGAGAGGAGAACAGTTTAAAAAGAGCGAGAGCCGGAGAGGAGAACAGTTTAAAAAGAGCGAGTGCCGGAGAGGAGAACAGTTTAAAAAGAGCGAGAGCCGGAGATGAGAACAGTTTAAAAAGGGCGAGAGCCGGAGAGGAGAACAGTTTAAAAAGAGCGAGAGCCGGAGAGGAGAAGAGTTCAAAAAGAACGAGAGCAGGAGAGGAGAACAGTTTAAAAAGAGCGAGAGCCAGAGAGGAGAACAGTTTAAAAAGAGCCAGAGCCGGAGAGGAGAACAGTTTAAAAAGAGCGAGAGCCGGAGAGGAGAACAGTTTAAAAAGAGGGAGAGCCGGAGAGGAGAACAGTTTAAAAAGAGCGAGAGCCGGAGAGGGTAACAGTTTAAAAAGAGCGAGAGCAGGAGAGGAGAACAGTTTAAAAAGAGCCAGAGCCGGAGAGGAGAACAGTTTAAAAAGAGCCAGAGCCGGAGAGGAGAACAGTTTAAAAAGAGCGAGAGCCGGAGAGGGGAACAGTTTAAAAAGAGCGAGAGCAGGAGAGGAGAACAGTTTAAAAAGAGCCAGAGCCGGAGAGGAGAACAGTTTAAAAAGAGCGAGTGCCGGAGAGGAGAACAGTTTAAAAGAGCGAGAGCCGGAGAGGAGAACAGTTTAAAAAGGGCGAGAGCCGGAAAGCAGAACAGTTTAAAAAGAGCGAGAGCCGGAGAGGAGAACAGTTTAAAAACAGCGAGAGCAGGAGTGGAGAACAGTTTAAAAAGAGCCAGAGCCGGAGAGAAGAACAGTTTAAAAAGAGCGAGAGCCGGAGAGGAGAAGAGAATAAAAAGGGCCAGAGCCGGAGAGGAGAACAGTTTAAAAAGAGCCAGAGCCGGAGAGGAGAACAGTTTAAAAAGCGCGAGAGCCGGAGAGTAGAACAGTTTAAAAAGAGCGAGAGCCGGAGAGGAGAACAGTTTAAAAAGAGCGAGAGCCGGAGAGGAGAACAGTTTAAAAAGAGCCAGAGCCGGAGAGGAGAACAGTTTAAAAAGAGCGAGAGCCGGGGAGGAGAACAGTTTAAAAAGAGCGAGAGCCGGAGAGGAGAACAGTTTAAAAAGAGCGAGAGCCGGAGAGGAACACAGTTTAAAAAGAGCGAGAGCCGGTGAGGAGAACAGTTTAAAAAGGGCGAGAGCCGGAGAGGAGAACAGTTTTAAAAGAGCGAGAGCCGGAGAGGAGAAGAGTTTAAAAAGAACGAGAGTAGGAGAGGAGAACAGTTTAAAAAGAGCGAGAGCCAGAGAGGAGAACAGTTTAAAAAGAGCCAGAGCCGGAGAGGAGAACAGTTTAAAAAGAGCGAGAGCCGGAGAGGAGAACAGTTTAAAAAGAGCGAGAGCCGGAGAGGAGAACAGTTTAAAAAGAGCGAGAGCCGGAGAGGAGAACAGTTTAAAAAGAGCTTGAGCCGGAGAGGAGAACAGATTAAAAAGAGCGAGAGCCGGAGAGGAGAACAGTTTAAAAAGAGCGAGAGCCGGAGAGGAGAACAGTTTAAAAAGAGACAGAGCCGGAGCGGAGAACAGTTTAAAAAGAGCCAGAGCCGGAGAGGAGAACAGTTTAAAAAGAGCGAGAGCCGGAGAGGGGAACAGTTTAAAAAGAGCGAGAGCCGGAGAGGAGAACAGTTTAAAAAGAGCGAGAGCCGGAGAGGGGAACAGTTTAAAAAGAGCGAGAGCAGGAGAGGAGAACAGTTTAAAAAGAGCCAGAGCCGGAGAGGAGAACAGTTTAAAAAGAGCCAGAGCCGGAGAGGAGAACAGTTTAAAAAGAGCGAGAGCCGGAGAGGAGAACAGCTTAAAAAGAGCGAGAGCCGGAGAGGAGAACAGTTTAAAAAGAGCGAGAGCCGGAGAGGAGAACAGTTTAAAAAGAGCGAGAGCCGGAGAGGAGAACAGTTTAAAAAGAGCCAGAGCCGGAGAGGAGAACAGTTTAAAAAGAGCGAGAGCCGGAGAGGAGAACAGTTTAAAAAGAGCAAGATCCGGAGAGGAGAACAGTTTAAAAAGAGCGAGAGCTGGAGAGGAGAACAGTTTAAAAAGAGCGAGAGCAGGAGAGGAGAACAGTTTAAAAAGAGCCAGAGCCGGAGAGGAGAACAGTTTAAAAAGCGCGAGTGCCGGAGAGGAGAACAGTTTAAAAAGAGCGAGAGCCGGAGAGGAGAACAGTTTAAAAAGGGCGAGAGCCGGAGAGCAGAACAGTTTAAAAAGAACCAGAGCCGGAGAGGAGAACAGTTTAAAAAGAGCGAGAGCAGGAGAGGAGAACAGTTTAAAAAGACCGAGAGCCAGAGAGGAGAACAGTTTAAAAAGAGCGAGAGCCGGAGAGGAGAACAGTTTAAAAAGAGCGAGAGCCGGAGAGGAGAACAGTTTAAAAAGAGCGAGAGCTGGAGAGGAGAACAGTTTAAAAAGAGCGAGAGCCGGAGAGGAGAACAGTTTAAAAAGAGCGAGAGCCGGAGAGGAGAACAGTTTAAAAAGAGCGAGAGCCGGAGAGGAGAACAGCTTAAAAAGAGCGAGAGCAGGAGAGGAGAACAGTTTAAAAAGAGCGAGAGCCGGAGAGGAGAACAGTTTAAAAAGAGCGAGTGCCGGAGAGGAGAACAGTTTAAAAAGAGCGAGAGCCGGAGAGGAGAACAGTTTAAAAAGAGCGAGAGCTGGAGAGGAGAACAGTTTAAAAAGAGCGAGAGCCAGAGAGGAGAACAGTTTAAAAAGAGCGAGAGCCGGAGAGGAGAACAGTTTAAAAAGAGGGAGAGCAGGAGAGGAGAACAGATTAAAAAGAGCGTGAGCCGGAGAGGAGAACAGATTAAAAAGAGCGAGAGCCGGAGAGGAGAACAGTTTAAAAAGAGCGAGAGCCGGAGAGGAGAACAGTTTAAAAAGAGACAGAGCCGGAGCGGAGAACAGTTTAAAAAGAGCCAGAGCCGGAGAGGAGAACAGTTTAAAAAGAGCGAGAGCCGGAGAGGGGAACAGTTTAAAAAGAGCGAGAGCCGGAGAGGAGAACAGTTTAAAAAGAGCGAGAGCCGGAGAGGGTAACAGTTTAAAAAGAGCGAGAGCAGGAGAGGAGAACAGTTTAAAAAGAGCCAGAGCCGGAGAGGAGAACAGTTTAAAAAGAGCGAGAGCTGGAGAGGAGAACAGTTTAAAAAGAGCAAGAGCAGGAGAGGAGAACAGTTTAAAAAGAGCCAGAGCCGGAGAGGAGAACAGTTTAAAAAGAGCGAGTGCCGGAGAGGAGAACAGTTTAAAAAGAGCGAGTGCCGGAGAGGAGAACAGTTTAAAAAGGGCGAGAGCCGGAGAGCAGAACAGTTTAAAAAGAGCCAGAGCCGGAGAGGAGAACAGTTTAAAAAGAGCGAGAGCCGGAGAGGAGAACAGTTTAAAAAGACCGAGAGCCAGAGAGGAGAACAGTTTAAAAAGAGCGAGAGCCGGAGAGGAGAACAGTTTAAAAAGAGCGAGAGCCGGAGAGGAGAACAGTTTAAAAAGAGCGAGAGCCGGAGAGGAGAACAGTTTAAAAAGAGCGAGAGCCGGAGAGGAGAACAGTTTAAAAAGAGCGAGAGCCGGAGAGGAGAACAGTTTAAAAAGAGCGAGAGCCGGAGAGGAGAACAGTTTAAAAAGAGCGAGAGCAGGAGAGGAGAACAGTTTAAAAAGAGCGAGAGCCGGAGAGGAGAACAGTTTAAAAAGAGCGAGTGCCGGAGAGGAGAACAGTTTAAAAAGAGCGAGAGCCGGAGATGAGAACAGTTTAAAAAGGGCGAGAGCCGGAGAGGAGAACAGTTTAAAAAGAGCGAGAGCCGGAGAGGAGAAGAGTTCAAAAAGAACGAGAGCAGGAGAGGAGAACAGTTTAAAAAGAGCGAGAGCCAGAGAGGAGAACAGTTTAAAAAGAGCCAGAGCCGGAGAGGAGAACAGTTTAAAAAGAGCGAGAGCCGGAGAGGAGAACAGTTTAAAAAGAGGGAGAGCCGGAGAGGAGAACAGTTTAAAAAGAGCGAGAGCCGGAGAGGGGAACAGTTTAAAAAGAGCGAGAGCCGGAGAGGAGAACAGTTTAAAAAGAGCGAGAGCCGGAGAGGGTAACAGTTTAAAAAGAGCGAGAGCAGGAGAGGAGAACAGTTTAAAAAGAGCCAGAGCCGGAGAGGAGAACAGTTTAAAAAGAGCCAGAGCCGGAGAGGAGAACAGTTTAAAAAGAGCGAGAGCCGGAGAGGGGAACAGTTTAAAAAGAGCGAGAGCAGGAGAGGAGAACAGTTTAAAAAGAGCCAGAGCCGGAGAGGAGAACAGTTTAAAAAGAGCGAGTGCCGGAGAGGAGAACAGTTTAAAAGAGCGAGAGCCGGAGAGGAGAACAGTTTAAAAAGGGCGAGAGCCGGAAAGCAGAACAGTTTAAAAAGAGCGAGAGCCGGAGAGGAGAACAGTTTAAAAACAGCGAGAGCAGGAGAGGAGAACAGTTTAAAAAGAGCCAGAGCCGGAGAGAAGAACAGTTTAAAAAGAGCGAGAGCCGGAGAGGAGAAGAGAATAAAAAGGGCCAGAGCCGGAGAGGAGAACAGTTTAAAAAGAGCCAGAGCCGGAGAGGAGAACAGTTTAAAAAGCGCGAGAGCCGGAGAGTAGAACAGTTTAAAAAGAGCGAGAGCCGGAGAGGAGAACAGTTTAAAAAGAGCGAGAGCCGGAGAGGAGAACAGTTTAAAAAGAGCCAGAGCCGGAGAGGAGAACAGTTTAAAAAGAGCGAGAGCCGGGGAGGAGAACAGTTTAAAAAGAGCGAGAGCCGGAGAGGAGAACAGTTTAAAAAGAGCGAGAGCCGGAGAGGAACACAGTTTAAAAAGAGCGAGAGCCGGAGAGGAGAACAGTTTAAAAAGAGCGAGAGCCGCAGAGGAGAACAGTTTAAAAAGAGCGATAGCAGGAGAGGAGAACAGTTTAAAAACAGTGAGAGCCGGAGAGGGGAACAGTTTAAAAAGAGCGAGAGCCGGAGAGGAGAACAGTTTAAAAAGAGCGAGAGCCGGAGAGGAGAACAGTTTAAAAAGAGCGAGAGCCGGAGAGGAGAACAGTTTAAAATAGCGAGAGCTGGAGAGGAGAACAGTTTAAAAAGAGCGAGAGCCAGAGAGGAGAACAATTTAAAAAGAGCTGGAGCCGGAGAGGAGAACAGTTTAAAAAGAGCTGGAGCCGGAGAGGAGAACAGTTTAAAAAGAGCGAGAGCTGGAGAGGAGAACAGTTTAAAAAGAGCGAGAGCCGGAGAGGAGAACAGTTTAAAAAGAGCGAGAGCCGCAGTGGAGAACAGTTTAAAAAGAGCGAGTGCCGGAGAGGAGAACAGTTTAAAAAGAGCGAGAGCCGGAGAGGAGAACAGATTAAAAAGAGCGAGAGCAGGAGAGGAGAACAGTTTAAAAAGAGCAAGAGCCGGAGAGGAGAACAGTTTAAAAAGAGCGAGAGCCGGAGAGGAGAACAGTTTAAAAAGAGCGAGTGCCGGAGAGGAGAACAGTTTAAAAAGAGCGAGAGCCGGAGAGGAGAACAGTTTAAAAAGGGCGAGAGCCGGAGAGGAGAACAGTTTTAAAAGAGCGAGAGCCGGAGAGGAGAAGAGTTTAAAAAGAACGAGAGCAGGAGAGGAGAACAGTTTAGAAAGAGCGAGAGCCAGAGAGGAGAACAGTTTAAAAAGAGCCAGAGCCGGAGAGGAGAACAGTTTAAAAAGAGCGAGAGCCGGAGAGGAGAACAGTTTAAAAAGAGCGAGAGCCGGAGAGGAGAACAGTTTAAAAAGAGCGAGAGCCGGAGAGGAGAACAGTTTAAAAAGAGCTTGAGCCGGAGAGGAGAACAGATTAAAAAGAGCGAGAGCCGGAGAGGAGAACAGTTTAAAAAGAGCGAGAGCCGGAGAGGAGAACAGTTTAAAAAGAGACAGAGCCGGAGCGGAGAACAGTTTAAAAAGAGCCAGAGCCGGAGAGGAGAACAGTTTAAAAAGAGCGAGAGCTGGAGAGGGGAACAGTTTAAAAAGAGCGAGAGCCGGAGAGGAGAACAGTTTAAAAAGAGCGAGAGCCGGAGAGGGGAACAGTTTAAAAAGAGCGAGAGCAGGAGAGGAGAACAGTTTAAAAAGAGCCAGAGCCGGAGAGGAGAACAGTTTAAAAAGAGCCAGAGCCGGAGAGGAGAACAGATTAAAAAGAGCGAGAGCCGGAGAGGAGAACAGCTTAAAAAGAGCGAGAGCCGGAGAGGAGAACAGTTTAAAAAGAGCGAGAGCCGGAGAGGAGAACAGTTTAAAAAGAGCGAGAGCCGGAGAGGAGAACAGTTTAAAAAGAGCCAGAGCCGGAGAGGAGAACAGTTTAAAAAGAGCGAGAGCCGGAGAGGAGAACAGTTTAAAAAGAGCAAGATCCGGAGAGGAGAACAGTTTAAAAAGAGTGACAGCTGGAGAGGAGAACAGTTTAAAAAGAGCGAGAGCAGGAGAGGAGAACAGTTTAAAAAGAGCCAGAGCCGGAGAGGAGAACAGTTTAAAAAGAGCGAGTGCCGGAGAGGAGAACAGTTTAAAAAGAGCGAGAGCCGGAGAGGAGAACAGTTTAAAAAGGGCGAGAGCCGGAGAGCAGAACAGTTTAAAAAGAACCAGAGCCGGAGAGGAGAACAGTTTAAAAAGAGCGAGAGCCGGAGAGGAGAACAGTTTAAAAAGACCGAGAGCCAGAGAGGAGAACAGTTTAAAAAGAGCGAGAGCCGGAGAGGAGAACAGTTTAAAAAGAGCGAGAGCCGGAGAGGAGAACAGTTTAAAAAGAGCGAGAGCCGGAGAGGAGAACAGTTTAAAAAGAGCGAGAGCCGGAGAGGAGAACAGTTTAAAAAGAGCGAGAGCCGGAGAGGAGAACAGTTTAAAAAGAGCGAGAGCCGGAGAGGAGAACAGTTTAAAAAGAGCGAGAGCAGGAGAGGAGAACAGTTTAAAAAGAGCGAGAGCCGGAGAGGAGAACAGTTTAAAAAGAGCGAGTGCCGGAGAGGAGAACAGTTTAAAAAGGGCGAGAGCCGGACAGGAGAACAGTTTAAAAAGGGCGAGAGCCGGAGAGGAGAACAGTTTAAAAAGAGCGAGAGCCGGAGAGGAGAAGAGTTTAAAAAGAACGAGAGCAGGAGAGGAGAACAGTTTAAAAAGAGCGAGAGCCAGAGAGGAGAACAGTTTAAAAAGAGCCAGAGCCGGAGAGGAGAACAGTTTAAAAAGAGCGAGAGCCGGAGAGGAGAACAGATTAAAAAGAGCGAGAGCCGGAGAGGAGAACAGTTTAAAAAGAGCAAGAGCCGGAGAGGAGAACAGATTAAAAAGAGCGTGAGCCGGAGAGGAGAACAGATTAAAAAGAGCGAGAGCCGCAGAGGAGAACAGTTTAAAAAGAGCGAGAGCCGGAGAGGAGAACAGTTTAAAAAGAGACAGAGCCGGAGCGGAGAACAGTTTAAAAAGAGCCAGAGCCGGAGAGGAGAACAGTTTAAAAAGAGCGAGAGCCAGAGAGGGGAACAGTTTAAAAAGAGCGAGAGCCGGAGAGGAGAACAGTTTAAAAAGAGCGAGAGCCGGAGAGGGTAACAGTTTAAAAAGAGCGAGAGCAGGAGAGGAGAACAGTTTAAAAAGAGCCAGAGCCGGAGAGGAGAACAGTTTAAAAAGAGCGAGAGCTGGAGAGGAGAACAGTTTAAAAAGAGCGAGAGCAGGAGAGGAGAACAGTTTAAAAAGAGCCAGAGCCGGAGAGGAGAACAGTTTAAAAAGAGCGAGTGCCGGAGAGGAGAACAGTTTAAAAAGAGCGAGTGCCGGAGAGGAGAACAGTTTAAAAAGCGCGAGAGCCGGAGAGCAGAACAGTTTAAAAAGAGCCAGAGCCGGAGAGGAGAACAGTTTAAAAAGAGCCAGAGCCGGAGAGGAGAACAGTTTAAAAAGACCGAGAGCCAGAGAGGAGAACAGTTTAAAAAGAGCGAGAGCCGGAGAGGAGAACAGTTTAAAAAGAGCGAGAGCCGGAGAGGAGAACAGTTTAAAAAGAGCGAGAGCCGGAGAGGAGAACAGATTAAAAAGAGCGAGAGCCGGAGAGGAGAACAGTTTAAAAAGAGCGAGAGCCGGAGAGGAGAACAGTTAAAAAGAGCGAGAGCCGGAGAGGAGAACAGTTTAAAAAGAGCGAGAGCAGGAGAGGAGAACAGTTTAAAAAGAGCGAGAGCCGGAGAGGAGAACAGTTTAAAAAGTGCGAGTGCCGGAGAGGAGAACAGTTTAAAAAGAGCGAGAGCTGAAGAGGAGAACAGTTTAAAAAGGGCGAGAGCCGGAGAGGAGAACAGTTTAAAAAGAGCGAGAGCCGGAGAGGAGAAGAGTTCAAAAAGAGCGAGTGCCGGAGAGGAGAACAGTTTAAAAAGAGCGAGAGCCAGAGAGGAGAACAGTTTAAAAAGAGCCAGAGCCGGAGAGGAGAACAGTTTAAAAAGAGCGAGAGCCGGAGAGGAGAACAGTTTAAAATAGCGAGAGCTGGAGAGGAGAACAGTTTAAAAAGAGCGAGAGCCAGAGAGGAGAACAATTTAAAAAGAGCTGGAGCCGGAGAGGAGAACAGTTTAAAAAGAGCTGGAGCCGGAGAGGAGAACAGTTTAAAAAGAGCGAGAGCTGGAGTGGAGAACAGTTTAAAAAGAGCGAGAGCCGGAGAGGAGAACAGTTTAAAAAGAGCGAGAGCCGCAGTGGAGAACAGTTTAAAAAGAGCGAGTGCCGGAGAGGAGAACAGTTTAAAAAGAGCGAGAGCCGGAGAGGAGAACAGATTAAAAAGAGCGAGAGCAGGAGAGGAGAACAGTTTAAAAAGAGCAAGAGCCGGAGAGGAGAACAGTTTAAAAAGAGCGAGAGCCGGAGAGGAGAACAGTTTAAAAAGAGCGAGTGCCGGAGAGGAGAACAGTTTAAAAAGAGCGAGAGCCGGAGAGGAGAACAGTTTAAAAAGGGCGAGAGCCGGAGAGGAGAACAGTTTTAAAAGAGCGAGAGCCGGAGAGGAGAAGAGTTTAAAAAGAACGAGAGCAGGAGAGGAGAACAGTTTAGAAAGAGCGAGAGCCAGAGAGGAGAACAGTTTAAAAAGAGCCAGAGCCGGAGAGGAGAACAGTTTAAAAAGAGCGAGAGCCGGAGAGGAGAACAGTTTAAAAAGAGCGAGAGCCGGAGAGGAGAACAGTTTAAAAAGAGCGAGAGCCGGAGAGGAGAACAGTTTAAAAAGAGCTTGAGCCGGAGAGGAGAACAGATTAAAAAGAGCGAGAGCCGGAGAGGAGAACAGTTTAAAAAGAGCGAGAGCCGGAGAGGAGAACAGTTTAAAAAGAGACAGAGCCGGAGCGGAGAACAGTTTAAAAAGAGCCAGAGCCGGAGAGGAGAACAGTTTAAAAAGAGCGAGAGCTGGAGAGGGGAACAGTTTAAAAAGAGCGAGAGCCGGAGAGGAGAACAGTTTAAAAAGAGCGAGAGCCGGAGAGGGGAACAGTTTAAAAAGAGCGAGAGCAGGAGAGGAGAACAGTTTAAAAAGAGCCAGAGCCGGAGAGGAGAACAGTTTAAAAAGAGCCAGAGCCGGAGAGGAGAACAGATTAAAAAGAGCGAGAGCCGGAGAGGAGAACAGCTTAAAAAGAGCGAGAGCCGGAGAGGAGAACAGTTTAAAAAGAGCGAGAGCCGGAGAGGAGAACAGTTTAAAAAGAGCGAGAGCCGGAGCGGAGAACAGTTTAAAAAGAGCCAGAGCCGGAGAGGAGAACAGTTTAAAAAGAGCGAGAGCCGGAGAGGAGAACAGTTTAAAAAGAGCAAGATCCGGAGAGGAGAACAGTTTAAAAAGAGTGACAGCTGG
Organism: Somniosus microcephalus; assembly: GCF_052327205.1. Taxonomy (NCBI): domain Eukaryota; kingdom Metazoa; phylum Chordata; class Chondrichthyes; order Squaliformes; family Somniosidae; genus Somniosus; species Somniosus microcephalus. The sequence goes on along the minus strand of NW_028225187.1, from coordinate 30,104,762 downwards.
AGAGGAGAACAGTTTAAAAAGAGCGAGAGCAGGAGAGGAGAACAGTTTAAAAAGAGCCAGAGCCGGAGAGGAGAACAGTTTAAAAAGAGCGAGTGCCGGAGAGGAGAACAGTTTAAAAAGAGCGAGAGCCGGAGAGGAGAACAGTTTAAAAAGGGCGAGAGCCGGAGAGCAGAACAGTTTAAAAAGAACCAGAGCCGGAGAGGAGAACAGTTTAAAAAGAGCGAGAGCCGGAGAGGAGAACAGTTTAAAAAGACCGAGAGCCGGAGAGGAGAACAGTTTAAAAAGAGCGAGAGCCGGAGAGGAGAACAGTTTAAAAAGAGCGAGAGCCGGAGAGGAGAACAGTTTAAAAAGAGCGAGAGCCGGAGAGGAGAACAGTTTAAAAAGAGCGAGAGCCGGAGAGGAGAACAGTTTAAAAAGAGCGAGAGCCGGAGAGGAGAACAGTTTAAAAAGAGCGAGAGCCGGAGAGGAGAACAGTTTAAAAAGAGCCAGAGCAGGAGAGGAGAACAGTTTAAAAAGAGCGAGAGCCGGAGAGGAGAACAGTTTAAAAAGAGCGAGTGCCGGAGAGGAGAACAGTTTAAAAAGGGCGAGAGCCGGACAGGAGAACAGTTTAAAAAGGGCGAGAGCCGGAGAGGAGAACAGTTTAAAAAGAGCGAGAGCCGGAGAGGAGAAGAGTTTAAAAAGAACGAGAGCAGGAGAGGAGAACAGTTTAAAAAGAGCGAGAGCCAGAGAGGAGAACAGTTTAAAAAGAGCCAGAGCCGGAGAGGAGAACAGATTAAAAAGAGCGAGAGCCGGAGAGGAGAACAGTTTAAAAAGAGCGAGAGCCGGAGAGGAGAACAGATTAAAAAGAGCGTGAGCCGGAGAGGAGAACAGATTAAAAAGAGCGAGAGCCGCAGAGGAGAACAGTTTAAAAAGAGCGAGAGCCGGAGAGGGTAACAGTTTAAAAAGAGCGAGAGCAGGAGAGGAGAACAGTTTAAAAAGAGCCAGAGCCGGAGAGGAGAACAGTTTAAAAAGAGCGAGAGCTGGAGAGGAGAACAGTTTAAAAAGAGCGAGAGCAGGAGAGGAGAACAGTTTAAAAAGAGCCAGAGCCGGAGAGGAGAACAGTTTAAAAAGAGCGAGTGCCGGAGAGGAGAACAGTTTAAAAAGAGCGAGTGCCGGAGAGGAGAACAGTTTAAAAAGCGCGAGAGCCGGAGAGCAGAACAGTTTAAAAAGAGCCAGAGCCGGAGAGGAGAACAGTTTAAAAAGAGCCAGAGCCGGAGAGGAGAACAGTTTAAAAAGACCGAGAGCCAGAGAGGAGAACAGTTTAAAAAGAGCGAGAGCCGGAGAGGAGAACAGTTTAAAAAGAGCGAGAGCCGGAGAGGAGAACAGTTTAAAAAGAGCGAGAGCCGGAGAGGAGAACAGATTAAAAAGAGCGAGAGCCGGAGAGGAGAACAGTTTAAAAAGAGCGAGAGCCGGAGAGGAGAACAGTTTAAAAAGAGCGAGAGCCGGAGAGGAGAACAGTTTAAAAAGAGCGAGAGCAGGAGAGGAGAACAGTTTAAAAAGAGCGAGAGCCGGAGAGGAGAACAGTTTAAAAAGGGTGAGAGCCGGAGAGGAGAACAGTTTAAAAAGAGCGAGAGCCGGAGAGGAGAAGAGTTCAAAAAGAACGAGAGCAGGAGAGGAGAACAGTTTAAAAAGAGCGAGAGCCAGAGAGGAGAACAGTTTAAAAAGAGCCAGAGCCGGAGAGGAGAACAGTTTAAAAAGAGCGAGAGCCGGAGAGGAGAACAGTTTAAAAAGAGCCAGAGCCGGAGAGGAGAACAGTTTAAAAAGAGCGAGAGCCGGAGAGGGGAACAGTTTAAAAAGAGCGAGAGCCGGAGAGGAGAACAGTTTAAAAAGAGCGAGAGCCGGAGAGGGTAACAGTTTAAAAAGAGCGAGAGCAGGAGAGGAGAACAGTTTAAAAAGAGCCAGAGCCGGAGAGGAGAACAGTTTAAAAAGGGCGAGAGCCGGAGAGCAGAACAGTTTAAAAAGAGCGAGAGCCGGAGAGGAGAACAGTTTAAAAACAGCGAGAGCAGGAGAGGAGAACAGTTTAAAAAGAGCCAGAGCCGGAGAGAAGAACAGTTTAAAAAGAGCGAGAGCCGGAGAGGAGAAGAGAATAAAAAGAGCCAGAGCCGGAGAGGAGAACAGTTTAAAAAGAGCCAGAGCCGGAGAGGAGAACAGTTTAAAAAGCGCGAGAGCCGGAGAGGAGAACAGTTTAAAAAGAGCGAGAGCCGGAGAGGAGAACAGTTTAAAAAGAGCGAGAGCCGGAGAGGAGAACAGTTTAAAAAGAGCCAGAGCCGGAGAGGAGAACAGTTTAAAAAGAGCGAGAGCCGGGGAGGAGAACAGTTTAAAAAGAGCGAGAGCCGGAGAGGAGAACAGTTTAAAAAGAGCGAGAGCCGGAGAGGAACACAGTTTAAAAAGAGCGAGAGCCGGAGAGGAGAACAGTTTAAAAAGAGCGAAAGCCGCAGAGGAGAACAGTTTAAAAAGAGCGATAGCAGGAGAGGAGAACAGTTTAAAAAGAGCGAGAGCCGGAGAGGGGAACAGTTTAAAAAGAGCGAGAGCCGGAGAGGAGAACAGTTTAAAAAGAGCGAGAGCCGGAGAGGAGAACAGTTTAAAATAGCGAGAGCTGGAGAGGAGAACAGTTTAAAAAGAGCGAGAGCCAGAGAGGAGAACAATTTAAAAAGAGCTGGAGCCGGAGAGGAGAACAGTTTAAAAAGAGCTGGAGCCGGAGAGGAGAACAGTTTAAAAAGAGCGAGAGCTGGAGAGGAGAACAGTTTAAAAAGAGCGAGAGCCGGAGAGGAGAACAGTTTAAAAAGAGCGAGAGCCGCAGTGGAGAACAGTTTAAAAAGAGCGAGTGCCGGAGAGGAGAACAGTTTAAAAAGAGCGAGAGCCGGAGAGGAGAACAGATTAAAAAGAGCGAGAGCCGGAGAGGAGAACAGTTTTAAAAGAGCGAGAGCCGGAGAGGAGAAGAGTTTAAAAAGAACGAGAGTAGGAGAGGAGAACAGTTTAAAAAGAGCGAGAGCCAGAGAGGAGAACAGTTTAAAAAGAGCCAGAGCCGGAGAGGAGAACAGTTTAAAAAGAGCGAGAGCCGGAGAGGAGAACAGTTTAAAAAGAGCGACAGCCGGAGAGGAGAACAGTTTAAAAAGAGCGAGAGCCGGAGAGGAGAACAGTTTAAAAAGAGCTTGAGCCGGAGAGGAGAACAGATTAAAAAGAGCGAGAGCCGGAGAGGAGAACAGTTTAAAAAGAGCGAGAGCCGGAGAGGAGAACAGTTTAAAAAGAGACAGAGCCGGAGCGGAGAACAGTTTAAAAAGAGCCAGAGCCGGAGAGGAGAACAGTTTAAAAAGAGCGAGAGCCGGAGAGGGGAACAGTTTAAAAAGAGCGAGAGCCGGAGAGGAGAACAGTTTAAAAAGAGCGAGAGCCGGAGAGGGGAACAGTTTAAAAAGAGCGAGAGCAGGAGAGGAGAACAGTTTAAAAAGAGCCAGAGCCGGAGAGGAGAACAGTTTAAAAAGAGCCAGAGCCGGAGAGGAGAACAGTTTAAAAAGAGCGAGAGCCGGAGAGGAGAACAGCTTAAAAAGAGCGAGAGCCGGAGAGGAGAACAGTTTAAAAAGAGCGAGAGCCGGAGAGGAGAACAGTTTAAAAAGAGCGAGAGCCGGAGAGGAGAACAGTTTAAAAAGAGCCAGAGCCGGAGAGGAGAACAGTTTAAAAAGAGCGAGAGCCGGAGAGGAGAACAGTTTAAAAAGAGCAAGATCCGGAGAGGAGAACAGTTTAAAAAGAGCGAGAGCTGGAGAGGAGAACAGTTTAAAAAGAGCGAGAGCAGGAGAGGAGAACAGTTTAAAAAGAGCCAGAGCCGGAGAGGAGAACAGTTTAAAAAGCGCGAGTGCCGGAGAGGAGAACAGTTTAAAAAGAGCGAGAGCCGGAGAGGAGAACAGTTTAAAAAGGGCGAGAGCCGGAGAGCAGAACAGTTTAAAAAGAACCAGAGCCGGAGAGGAGAACAGTTTAAAAAGAGCGAGAGCAGGAGAGGAGAACAGTTTAAAAAGACCGAGAGCCAGAGAGGAGAACAGTTTAAAAAGAGCGAGAGCCGGAGAGGAGAACAGTTTAAAAAGAGCGATAGCCGGAGAGGAGAACAGTTTAAAAAGAGCGAGAGCTGGAGAGGAGAACAGTTTAAAAAGAGCGAGAGCCGGAGAGGAGAACAGTTTAAAAAGAGCGAGAGCCGGAGAGGAGAACAGTTTAAAAAGAGCGAGAGCCGGAGAGGAGAACAGTTTAAAAAGAGCGAGAGCAGGAGAGGAGAACAGTTTAAAAAGAGCGAGAGCCGGAGAGGAGAACAGTTTAAAAAGAGCGAGTGCCGGAGAGGAGAACAGTTTAAAAAGAGCGAGAGCCGGAGAGGAGAACAGTTTAAAAAGGGCGAGAGCCGGAGAGGAGAACAGTTTAAAAAGAGCGAGAGCCGGAGAGGAGAAGAGTTTAAAAAGAACGAGAGCAGGAGAGGAGAACAGTTTAAAAAGAGCGAGAGCCAGAGAGAAGAACAGTTTAAAAAGAGCCAGAGCCGGAGAGGAGAACAGTTTAAAAAGAGCGAGAGCCGGAGAGGAGAACAGTTTAAAAAGAGCGAGAGCCGGAGAGGAGAACAGTTTAAAAAGAGCGAGAGCCGGAGAGGAGAACAGATTAAAAAGAGCGTGAGCCGGAGAGGAGAACAGATTAAAAAGAGCGAGAGCCGGAGAGGAGAAGAGTTTAAAAAGGGCGAGAGCCGGAGAGGAGAACAGTTTTAAAAGAGCGAGAGCCGGAGAGGAGAAGAGTTTAAAAAGAACGAGAGTAGGAGAGGAGAACAGTTTAAAAAGAGCGAGAGCCGGAGAGGAGAACAGTTTAAAAAGAGCGAGTGCCGGAGAGGAGAACAGTTTAAAAAGAGCGAGAGCCGGAGAGGAGAACAGTTTAAAAAGGGCGAGAGCCGGAGAGGAGAACAGTTTTAAAAGAGCGAGAGCCGGAGAGGAGAAGAGTTTAAAAAGAACGAGAGTAGGAGAGGAGAACAGTTTAAAAAGAGCGAGAGCCAGAGAGGAGAACAGTTTAAAAAGAGCCAGAGCCGGAGAGGAGAACAGTTTAAAAAGAGCGAGAGCCGGAGAGGAGAACAGTTTAAAAAGAGCGAGAGCCGGAGAGGAGAACAGTTTAAAAAGAGCGAGAGCCGGAGAGGAGAACAGTTTAAAAAGAGCTTGAGCCGGAGAGGAGAACAGATTAAAAAGAGCGAGAGCCGGAGAGGAGAACAGTTTAAAAAGAGCGAGAGCCGGAGAGGAGAACAGTTTAAAAAGAGACAGAGCCGGAGCGGAGAACAGTTTAAAAAGAGCCAGAGCCGGAGAGGAGAACAGTTTAAAAAGAGCGAGAGCCGGAGAGGGGAACAGTTTAAAAAGAGCGAGAGCCGGAGAGGAGAACAGTTTAAAAAGAGCGAGAGCCGGAGAGGGGAACAGTTTAAAAAGAGCGAGAGCAGGAGAGGAGAACAGTTTAAAAAGAGCCAGAGCCGGAGAGGAGAACAGTTTAAAAAGAGCCAGAGCCGGAGAGGAGAACAGTTTAAAAAGAGCGAGAGCCGGAGAGGAGAACAGCTTAAAAAGAGCGAGAGCCGGAGAGGAGAACAGTTTAAAAAGAGCGAGAGCCGGAGAGGAGAACAGTTTAAAAAGAGCGAGAGCCGGAGAGGAGAACAGTTTAAAAAGAGCCAGAGCCGGAGAGGAGAACAGTTTAAAAAGAGCGAGAGCCGGAGAGGAGAACAGTTTAAAAAGAGCAAGATCCGGAGAGGAGAACAGTTTAAAAAGAGCGAGAGCTGGAGAGGAGAACAGTTTAAAAAGAGCGAGAGCAGGAGAGGAGAACAGTTTAAAAAGAGCCAGAGCCGGAGAGGAGAACAGTTTAAAAAGCGCGAGTGCCGGAGAGGAGAACAGTTTAAAAAGAGCGAGAGCCGGAGAGGAGAACAGTTTAAAAAGGGCGAGAGCCGGAGAGCAGAACAGTTTAAAAAAAACCAGAGCCGGAGAGGAGAACAGTTTAAAAAGAGCGAGAGCAGGAGAGGAGAACAGTTTAAAAAGACCGAGAGCCAGAGAGGAGAACAGTTTAAAAAGAGCGAGAGCCGGAGAGGAGAACAGTTTAAAAAGAGCGAGAGCTGGAGAGGAGAACAGTTTAAAAAGAGCGAGAGCCGGAGAGGAGAACAGTTTAAAAAGAGCGAGAGCCGGAGAGGAGAACAGTTTAAAAAGAGCGAGAGCCGGAGAGGAGAACAGTTTAAAAAGAGCGAGAGCAGGAGAGGAGAACAGTTTAAAAAGAGCGAGAGCCGGAGAGGAGAACAGTTTAAAAAGAGCGAGTGCCGGAGAGGAGAACAGTTTAAAAAGAGCGAGAGCCGGAGAGGAGAACAGTTTAAAAAGGGCGAGAGCCGGAGAGGAGAACAGTTTAAAAAGAGCGAGAGCCGGAGAGGAGAAGAGTTTAAAAAGAACGAGAGCAGGAGAGGGGAACAGTTTAAAAAGAGCGAGAGCCAGAGAGAAGAACAGTTTAAAAAGAGCCAGAGCCGGAGAGGAGAACAGTTTAAAAAGAGCGAGAGCCGGAGAGGAGAACAGTTTAAAAAGAGCGAGAGCCGGAGAGGAGAACAGTTTAAAAAGAGCGAGAGCCGGAGAGGAGAACAGATTAAAAAGAGCGTGAGCCGGAGAGGAGAACAGATTAAAAAGAGCGAGAGCCGGAGAGGAGAACAGTTTAAAAAGAGCGAGAGCCGGAGAGGAGAACAGTTTAAAAAGAGACAGAGCCGGAGCGGAGAACAGTTTAAAAAGAGCCAGAGCCGGAGAGGAGAACAGTTTAAAAAGAGCGAGAGCCGGAGAGGGGAACAGTTTAAAAAGAGCGAGAGCCGGAGAGGAGAACAGTTTAAAAAGAGCGAGAGCCGGAGAGGGTAAAAGTTTAAAAAGAGCGAGAGCAGGAGAGGAGAACAGTTTAAAAAGAGCCAGAGCCGGAGAGGAGAACAGTTTAAAAAGAGCGAGAGCTGGAGAGGAGAACAGTTTAAAAAGAGCGAGAGCAGGAGAGGAGAACAGTTTAAAAAGAGCCAGAGCCGGAGAGGAGAACAGTTTAAAAAGAGCGAGAGCTGGAGAGGAGAACAGTTTAAAAAGAGCGAGTGCCGGAGAGCTGAACAGTTTAAAAAGAGCGAGTGCCGGAGAGGAGAACAGTTTAAAAAGGGCGAGAGCCGGAGAGCAGAACAGTTTAAAAAGAGCCAGAGCCGGAGAGGAGAACAGTTTAAAAAGAGCGAGAGCCGGAGAGGAGAACAGTTTAAAAAGACCGAGAGCCAGAGAGGAGAACAGTTTAAAAAGAGCGAGAGCCGGAGAGGAGAACAGTTTAAAAAGAGCGAGAGCCGGAGAGGAGAACAGTTTAAAAAGAGCGAGAGCCGGAGAGGAGAACAGATTAAAAAGAGCGAGAGCCGGAGAGGAGAACAGTTTAAAAAGAGCGAGAGCCGGAGAGGAGAACAGTTTAAAAAGAGCGAGAGCCGGAGAGGAGAACAGTTTAAAAAGAGCGAGAGCAGGAGAGGAGAACAGTTTAAAAAGAGCGAGAGCCGGAGAGGAGAACAGTTTAAAAAGAGCGAGATCCGGAGAGGAGAACAGTTTAAAAAGAGCGAGAGCCGGAGAGGAGAACAGTTTAAAAAGAGCGAGAGCCGGAGTGGAGAACAGTTTAAAAAGGGCGAGAGCCGGAGTGGAGAACAGTTTAAAAAGAGCGAGAGCCGGAGAGGAGAACAGTTTAAAAAGAGCGAGAGCAGAAGAGGAGAACAGTTTAAAAAGAGCGAGAGCCGGAGAGGAGAACAGTTTAAAAAGAGCGAGAGCCGGAGTGGAGAACAGTTTAAAAAGAGCGAGAGCCGGAGAGGAGAACAGTTTAAAAAGAGCGAGAGCAGGAGAGGAGAACAGTTTAAAAAGAGCGAGAGCCGGAGAGGAGAACAGTTTAAAAAGAGCGAGATCCGGAGAGGAGAACAGTTTAAAAAGAGCGAGTGCCGGAGAGGAGAACAGTTTAAAAAGAGCGAGAGCCGGAGAGGAGAACAGTTTAAAAAGGGCGAGAGCCGGAGAGGAGAACAGTTTAAAAAGAGCGAGAGCCGGAGAGGAGAAGAGTTCAAAAAGAACGAGAGCAGGAGAGGAGAACAGTTTAAAAAGAGCGAGAGCCAGAGAGGAGAACAGTTTAAAAAGAGCCAGAGCCGGAGAGGAGAACAGTTTAAAAAGGGCGAGAGCCGGAGAGGAGAACAGTTTAAAAAGAGCGAGAGCCGGAGAGGAGAAGAGTTCAAAAAGAACGAGAGCAGGAGAGGAGAACAGTTTAAAAAGAGCGAGAGCCGGAGAGGAGAACAGTTTAAAAAGAGCGAGAGCCGGAGAGGGTAACAGTTTAAAAAGAGCGAGAGCAGGAGAGGAGAACAGTTTAAAAAGAGCCAGAGCCGGAGAGGAGAACAGTTTAAAAAGAGCCAGAGCTGGAGAGGAGAACAGTTTAAAAAGAGCGAGAGCCGGAGAGGGGAACAGTTTAAAAAGAGCGAGAGCAGGAGAGGAGAACAATTTAAAAAGAGCCAGAGCCGGAGAGGAGAACAGTTTAAAAAGAGCGAGTGCCGGAGAGGAGAACAGTTTAAAAAGAGCCAGAGCCGGAGAGGAGAACAGTTTAAAAAGAGCGAGAGCAGGAGAGGAGAACAATTTAAAAAGAGCCAGAGCCGGAGAGGAGAACAGTTTAAAAAGAGCGAGTGCCGGAGAGGAGAACAGTTTAAAAGAGCGAGAGCCGGAGAGGAGAACAGTTTAAAAAGGGCGAGAGCCGGAGAGCAGAACAGTTTAAAAAGAGCCAGAGCCGGAGAGGAGAACAGTTTAAAAAGAGCGAGAGCCGGAGAGGAGAACAGTTTAAAAAGACCGAGAGCCAGAGAGGAGAACAGTTTAAAAAGAGCGAGAGCCGAAGAGGAGAACAGTTTAAAAAGAGAGAGAGCCGGAGAGGAGAACAGTTTAAAAAGAGCGAGAGCCGGAGAGGAGAACAGTTTAAAAAGAGCGAGAGCCGGAGAGGAGAACAGTTTAATAAGAGCGAGAGCCGGAGAGGAGAACAGTTTAAAAAGAGCGAGAGCCGGAGAGGAGAACAGTTTAAAAAGAGCGAGAGCCGGAGAGGAGAACAGTTTAAAAAGAGCGAGAGCCGGAGAGGAGAACAGTTTAAAAAGAGCGAGAGCCGGAGAGGAGAACAGTTTAAAAAGAGCCAGAGCCGGAGAGGAGAACAGTTTAAAAAGAGCGAAAGCCGGAGAGGAGAACAGTTTAAAAAGGGCAAGAGCCGGAGAGCAGAACAGTTTAAAAAGAGCCAGAGCCGGAGAGGAGAACAGTTTAAAAAGAGCGAGAGCCAGAGAGGAGAACAGTATAAAAAGAGCCAGAGCCGGAGAGGAGAACAGTTTAAAAAGAGCGAGAGCCGGAGAGGAGAACAGTTTAAAAAGAGCGAGTGCCGGAGAGGAGAACAGTTTAAAAAGAGCGAGAGCCGTAGAGGAGAACAGTTTAAAAAGAGCGAGAGCCGGAGAGGAGAACAGTTTAAAAAGAGCGAGAGCCGGAGAGGAGAACAGTTCAAAAAGAGCGAGAGCCGGAGAGGAGAACAGTTTAAAAAGAGGGAGAGCCGCAGAGGAGAACAGTTTAAAAAGAGCGATAGCAGGAGAGGAGAACAGTTTAAAAAGAGTGAGAGCCGGAGAGGGGAACAGTTTAAAAAGAGCGAGAGCCGGAGCGGAGAACAGTTTCAAAAGAGCCAGAGCCGGAGAGGAGAACAGTTTAAAAAGAGCGAGAGCCAGAGAGGAGAACAGTTTAAAAAGAGCCAGAGCCGGAGAGGAGAACAGTTTAAAAAGAGCCAGAGGCGGAGAGGAGAACAGTTTAAAAAGAGCGAGAGCCGGAGAGGAGAACAGTTTAGAAAGAGCGAGAGGCGGAGAGGAGAACAGTTTAAAAAGAGCGAGAGCCGGAGAGAACAGTTTAAAAAGAACGAGAGCCGGAGAGGAGAACAGTTTAAAAAGAGCCAGAGCCGGAGAGGAGAACAGTTTAAAAAGAGCCAGAGCCGGAGAGGAGAACAGTTTAAAAAGAGTGAGAGCTGGAGAGGAGAACTGTTTAAAAAGAGCGAGAGCCGGAGAGGAGAACAGTTTAAAAAGAGCCAGAGCCGGAGAGGAGAACAGTTTAAAAAGAGCCAGAGCAGGAGAGGAGAACAGTTTAAAAAGAGCGAGAGCCGGAGAGGAGAACAGTTTAAAAAGAGCCAGAGCCGGAGAGGAGAACAGTTTAAAAAGAGTGAGAGCCGGAGAGGGGAACAGTTTAAAAAGAGCGAGAGCCGGAGCGGAGAACAGTTTAAAAAGAGCCAGAGCCGGAGAGGAGAACAGTTTAAAAAGAGCGAGAGCCAGAGAGGAGAACAGTTTAAAAAGAGCCAGAGCCGGAGAGGAGAACAGTTTAAAAAGAGCCAGAGCCGGAGAGGAGAACAGTTTAAAAAGAGCCAGAGGCGGAGAGGAGAACAGTTTAAAAAGAGCGAGAGCCGGAGAGGAGAACAGTTTAGAAAGAGCGAGAGGCGGAGAGGAGAACAGTTTAAAAAGAGCGAGAGCCGGAGAGAACAGTTTAAAAAGAACGAGAGCCGGAGAGGAGAACAGTTTAAAAAGAGCCAGAGCCGGAGAGGAGAACAGTTTAAAAAGAGCGAGTGCCGGAGAGGAGAACAGTTTAAAAAGAGCCAGAGCCGGAGAGGAGAACAGTTTAAAAAGAGCGAGAGCAGGAGAGGAGAACAATTTAAAAAGAGCCAGAGCCGGAGAGGAGAACAGTTTAAAAAGAGCGAGTGCCGGAGAGGAGAACAGTTTAAAAGAGCGAGAGCCGGAGAGGAGAACAGTTTAAAAAGGGCGAGAGCCGGAGAGCAGAACAGTTTAAAAAGAGCCAGAGCCGGAGAGGAGAACAGTTTAAAAAGAGCGAGAGCCGGAGAGGAGAACAGTTTAAAAAGACCGAGAGCCAGAGAGGAGAACAGTTTAAAAAGAGCGAGAGCCGAAGAGGAGAACAGTTTAAAAAGAGAGAGAGCCGGAGAGGAGAACAGTTTAAAAAGAGCGAGAGCCGGAGAGGAGAACAGTTTAAAAAGAGCGAGAGCCGGAGAGGAGAACAGTTTAATAAGAGCGAGAGCCGGAGAGGAGAACAGTTTAAAAAGAGCGAGAGCCGGAGAGGAGAACAGTTTAAAAAGAGCGAGAGCCGGAGAGGAGAACAGTTTAAAAAGAGCGAGAGCCGGAGAGGAGAACAGTTTAAAAAGAGCGAGAGCCGGAGAGGAGAACAGTTTAAAAAGAGCCAGAGCCGGAGAGGAGAACAGTTTAAAAAGAGCGAAAGCCGGAGAGGAGAACAGTTTAAAAAGGGCAAGAGCCGGAGAGCAGAACAGTTTAAAAAGAGCCAGAGCCGGAGAGGAGAACAGTTTAAAAAGAGCGAGAGCCAGAGAGGAGAACAGTATAAAAAGAGCCAGAGCCGGAGAGGAGAACAGTTTAAAAAGAGCGAGAGCCGGAGAGGAGAACAGTTTAAAAAGAGCGAGTGCCGGAGAGGAGAACAGTTTAAAAAGAGCGAGAGCCGGAGAGGAGAACAGTTTAAAAAGAGCGAGAGCCGGAGAGGAGAACAGTTCAAAAAGAGCGAGAGCCGGAGAGGAGAACAGTTTAAAAAGAGCGAGAGCCGCAGAGGAGAACAGTTTAAAAAGAGCGATAGCAGGAGAGGAGAACAGTTTAAAAAGAGTGAGAGCCGGAGAGGGGAACAGTTTAAAAAGAGCGAGAGCCGGAGCGGAGAACAGTTTCAAAAGAGCCAGAGCCGGAGAGGAGAACAGTTTAAAAAGAGCGAGAGCCAGAGAGGAGAACAGTTTAAAAAGAGCCAGAGCCGGAGAGGAGAACAGTTTAAAAAGAGCCAGAGGCGGAGAGGAGAACAGTTTAAAAAGAGCGAGAGCCGGAGAGGAGAACAGTTTAGAAAGAGCGAGAGGCGGAGAGGAGAACAGTTTAAAAAGAGCGAGAGCCGGAGAGAACAGTTTAAAAAGAACGAGAGCCGGAGAGGAGAACAGTTTAAAAAGAGCCAGAGCCGGAGAGGAGAACAGTTTAAAAAGAGCCAGAGCCGGAGAGGAGAACAGTTTAAAAAGAGTGAGAGCTGGAGAGGAGAACTGTTTAAAAAGAGCGAGAGCCGGAGAGGAGAACAGTTTAAAAAGAGCCAGAGCCGGAGAGGAGAACAGTTTAAAAAGAGCCAGAGCAGGAGAGGAGAACAGTTTAAAAAGAGCGAGAGCCGGAGAGGAGAACAGTTTAAAAAGAGCCAGAGCCGGAGAGGAGAACAGTTTAAAAAGAGTGAGAGCCGGAGAGGGGAACAGTTTAAAAAGAGCGAGAGCCGGAGCGGAGAACAGTTTAAAAAGAGCCAGAGCCGGAGAGGAGAACAGTTTAAAAAGAGCGAGAGCCAGAGAGGAGAACAGTTTAAAAAGAGCCAGAGCCGGAGAGGAGAACAGTTTAAAAAGAGCCAGAGCCGGAGAGGAGAACAGTTTAAAAAGAGCCAGAGGCGGAGAGGAGAACAGTTTAAAAAGAGCGAGAGCCGGAGAGGAGAACAGTTTAGAAAGAGCGAGAGGCGGAGAGGAGAACAGTTTAAAAAGAGCGAGAGCCGGAGAGAACAGTTTAAAAAGAACGAGAGCCGGAGAGGAGAACAGTTTAAAAAGAGCCAGAGCCGGAGAGGAGAACAGTTTAAAAAGAGCCAGAGCCGGAGAGGAGAACAGTTTAAAAAGAGTGAGAGCTGGAGAGGAGAACTGTTTAAAAAGAGCGAGAGCCGGAGAGGAGAACAGTTTAAAAAGAGCCAGAGCCGGAGAGGAGAACAGTTTAAAAAGAGCCAGAGCAGGAGAGGAGAACAGTTTAAAAAGAGCGAGAGCCGGAGAGGAGAACAGTTTAAAAAGAGCCAGAGCCGGAGAGGAGAACAGTTTAAAAAGAGCGAGCGCCGGAGAGGAGAACAGTTTAAAAAGAGCGAGAGCTGGAGAGGAGAACAGTTTAAAAAGAGCGAGAGCCGGAGAGGAGAACAGTTTAAAAAGAGCGAGAGCCGGAGAGGAGAACAGTTTAAAAAGAGCGAGAGCCGGAGAGGAGAACAGTTTAAAAAGAGCCAGAGCTGGAGAGGAGAACAGTTTAATAAGAGCGAGAGCCGGAGAGGAGAACAGTTTAAAAAGAGCGAGAGCCGGAGAGGAGAACAGTTTAAAAAGAACAAGAGCCGGAGAGGAGAACAGTTTAAAAAGAGCGAGAGCCGGAGAGGAGAACAGTTTAAAAAGAGCCAGAGCCGGAGAGGAGAACAGTTTAAAAAGAGCGAAAGCCGGAGAGGAGAACAGTTTAAAAAGAGAGAGAGCCGGAGAGCAGAACAGTTTAAAAAGTGCCAGAGCCGGAGAGGAGAACAGTTTAAAAAGTGCGAGAGCCGGAGAGGAGAACAGTATAAAAAGAGCCAGAGCCGGAGAGGAGAACAGTTTAAAAAGAGCGAGAGTCAGAGAGGAGAATAGTTTAAAAAGAGCGAGAGCCTGAGAGGAGAACAGTTCAAAAAGAGCGAGAGCCGGAGAGGAGAACAGTTTAAAAAGAGCGAGAGCCGCAGAGGAGAACAGTTTAAAAAGAGCGATAGCAGGAGAGGAGAACAGTTTAAAAAGAGCGAGAGCCGGAGAGGAGAACAGTTTAAAAAGAGCGAGAGCCGGAGAGGAGAACAGTTTAAAAAGAGCAAGAGCCGGAGAGGAGAACAGTTTAAGAAGAGCGAGAGCCGGAGAGGGGAACAGTTTAAAAAGAGCGAGAGCCGGAGCGGAGAACAGTTTAAAAAGAGCGAGAGCCGGAGAGGAGAAAAGTTTAAAAAGAGCGAGAGCCAGAGAGGAGAACAGTTTAAAAAGAGCCAGAGCCGGAGAGGAGAACAGTTTAAAAAGAGCCAGAGCCGGAGAGGAGAACAGTTTAAAAAGAGCGAGAGGCGGAGAGGAGAACAGTTTAGAAAGAGCGAGAGGCGGAGAGGAGAACAGTTTAAAAAGAGCGAGAGCCGGAGAGGAGAACAGTTTAAAAAGAGCGAGAGCCGGAGAGGAGAACAGTTTAAAAAGAGCCAGAGCCGGAGAGGAGAACAGTTTAAAAAGAGCCAGAGCCGGAGAGGAGAACAGTTTAAAAAGAGTAAGAGCTGGAGAGGAGAACTGTTTAAAAAGAGCGAGAGCCGGAGAGGAGAACAGTTTAAAAAGAGCCAGAGCCGGAGAGGAGAACAGTTTAAAAAGAGCGAGAGCCGGAGAGGAGAACAGTTTAAAAAGAGCGACAGCTGGAGAGGAGAACAGTTTAAAAAGAGCGAGAGCCGGAGAGGAGAACAGTTTAAAAAGAGCGAGAGCCGGAGAGGAGAACAGTTTAAAAAGAGCGAGAGCCGGAGAGGAGAACAGTTTAAAAAGAGCCAGAGCTGGAGAGGAGAACAGTTTAATAAGAGCGAGAGCCAGAGAGGAGAACAGTTTAAAAAGAGCGAGAGCCGGAGAGGAGAAAAGTTTAAAAAGAGCCAGAGCCGGAGAGGAGAACAGTTTAAAAAGAGCGAGAGCCGGAAAGGAGAACAGTTTAAAAAGAGCCAGAGCAGGAGAGGAGAACAGTTTAAAAAGAGCCAGAGCTGGAGAGGAGAACAGTTTAAAAAGAGCCAGAGCCGGAGAGGAGAACAGTTTAAAAAGAGCCAGAGCCGGAGAGGAGAACAGTTGAAAAAGAGCGAGATCCGGAGAGGAGAACAGTTTAAAAAGAGCGAGAGCCGGAGAGGAGAACTGTTTAAAAAGAGCGAGATCCGGAGAGGAGAACAGTTTAAAAAGAGCGAGAGCCGGAGAGGAGAACTGTTTAAAAAGAGCGAGTGCCGGAGAGGAGAACAGTTTATAAAGAGCCAGAGCCAGAGAGGAGAACAGTTTAAAAAGAGCCAGAGCCGGAGAGGAGAACAGTTTAAAAAGAGCGAGATCCGGAGAGGAGAACAGTTTAAAAAGAGCGAGAGCCGGAGAGGAGAACTGTTTAAAAAGAGCGAGAGCCAGAGAGGAGAACAGTTTAAAAAGAGCCAGAGCCGGAGAGGAGAACAGTTTAAAAAGAGCGAGAGCCGGAGAGGAGAACAGTTTAAAAAGAGCGAGAGCCGGAGAGGAGAACAGTTTAAAAAGAGCGAGAGCCGGAGAGGAGAACAGTTTAAAGAGCGAGAGCCGGAGAGGAGAACAGTTTAAAAAGAGCGAGAGCCGGAGAGGAGAACAGTTTAAAAAGAGCGAGAGCCGGAGAGGAGAACAGTTTAAAAAGAGCGAGAGCCAGAGAGGAGAACAGTTTAAAAAGAGCGAGAGCCGGAGAGGAGAACATTTTAAAAAGAGCGAGAGCCGGAGAGGAGAACAGTTTAAAAAGAGCGAGAGCCGGAGAGGAGAACAGTTTAAAAAGAGCGAGAGCCGGAGAGGAGAACAGTTTAAAAAGAGCGAGAGCCGGAGAGGAGAACAGTTTAAAAAGAGCGAGAGCCGGAGTGGAGAACAGTTTAAAAAGAGCGAGTGCCGGAGAGGAGAACAGTTTAAAAAGAGCGAGAGCCGGAGAGGAGAACAGTTTAAAAAGAGCGAGAGCCGGAGAGGAGAACAGTTTAAAAAGGGCGAGAGCCGGAGAGGAGAACAGTTTAAAAAGGGCGAGAGCCGGAGAGGAGAACAGTTTAAAAAGAGCGAGAGCCGGAGAGGAGAACAGTTTAAAAAGAGCGAGTGCCGGAGAGGAGAACAGTTTAAAAAGAGCGAGAGCCGGAGAGGAGAACAGTTTAAAAAGAGCGAGAGCCGGAGAGGAGAACAGTTTAAAAAGAGCGAGTGCCGGAGAGGAGAACAGTTTAAAAAGAGCGAGAGCCGGAGAGGAGAACAGTTTAAAAAGGGCGAGAGCCGGAGAGGAGAACAGTTTAAAAAGAGCGAGAGCCGGAGAGGAGAACAGTTTAAAAAGAACGAGAGCAGGAGAGGAGAACAGTTTAAAAAGAGCGAGATCCGGAGAGGAGAACAGTTTAAAAAGAGCGAGAGGCGGAGAGGAGAACAGTTTAAAAAGAGCGAGTGCCGGAGAGGAGAACAGTTTAAAAAGAGCGAGAGCCGGAGAGAAGAACAGTTTAATAAGAGCGAGAGCCGGAGAGGAGAACAGTTTAAAAAGAGCGAGAGCCGGAGAGGAGAACAGTTTAAAAAGAGCCGGAGCCAGCGAGGAGAACAGTTTAAAAAGAGCGAGAGCCGGAGAGGAGAACAGTTTAAAAAGAGCAAGAGCTGGAGAGGAGAACAGTTTAAAAAGAGCGAGTGCTGGAGAGGAGAACAGTTTAAAAAGAGCGAGAGCCGGAGAGGAGAACAGATTAAAAAGAGCGAGAGCCGGAGAGGAGAACAGTTTAAAAAGAGCGAGAGGCGGAGAGGATAACAGTTTAAAAAGAGCGAGAGCCGGAGAGGAGAACAGTTTAAAAAGAGCGAGAGGCGGAGAGGAGAACAGTTTAAAAAGAGCGAGTGCCGGAGAGGAGAACAGTTTAAAAAGAGCGAGAGCCGGAGAGAAGAACAGTTTAATAAGAGCGAGAGCCGGAGAGGAGAACAGTTTAAAAAGAGCGAGAGCCGGAGAGGAGAACAGTTTAAAAAGAGCCGGAGCCAGCGAGGAGAACAGTTTAAAAAGAGCGAGAGCCGGAGAGGAGAACAGTTTAAAAAGAGCAAGAGCTGGAGAGGAGAACAGTTTAAAAAGAGCGAGTGCCGGAGAGGAGAACAGTTTAAAAAGAGCGAGAGCCGGAGAGGAGAACAGTTTAAAAAGAGCGAGAGCCGGAGAGGAGAACAGTTTAAAAAGAGCGAGAGCCGGAGAGGAGAACAGTTTAAAAAGAGCGAGAGGCGGAGAGGAGAACAGTTTAAAAAGAGCGAGTGCCGGAGAGGAGAACAGTTTAAAAAGAGCGAGAGCCGGAGAGGAGAACAGTTTAAAAAGAGCGAGAGGCGGAGAGGAGAACAGTTTAAAAAGAGCGAGAGCCGGAGAGGAGAACAGTTTAAAAAGAGCGAGAGGCGGAGAGGAGAACAGTTTAAAAAGAGCGAGTGCCGGAGAGGAGAACAGTTTAAAAAGAGCGAGAGCCGGAGAGAAGAACAGTTTAATAAGAGCGAGAGCCGGAGAGGAGAACAGTTTAAAAAGAGCGAGAGCCGGAGAGGAGAACAGTTTAAAAAGAGCCGGAGCCAGCGAGGAGAACAGTTTAAAAAGAGCGAGAGCCGGAGAGGAGAACAGTTTAAAAAGAGCAAGAGCTGGAGAGGAGAACAGTTTAAAAAGAGCGAGTGCTGGAGAGGAGAACAGTTTAAAAAGAGCGAGAGCCGGAGAGGAGAACTGTTTAAAAAGGGCGAGAGCCGGAGAGGAGAACAGTTTAAAAAGAGCGAGAACCGGAGAGGAGAAGAGTTTAAAAAGAACGAGAGCAGGAGAGGAGAACAGTTTAAAAAGAGCGAGAGCCAGAGAGGAGAACAGTTTAAAAAGAGCCAGAGCCGGAGAGGAGAACAGTTTAAAAAGAGCGAGAGCCGGAGAGGAGAACAGTTTAAAAAGAGCGAGAGCCGGAGAGGAGAACAGTTTAAAAAGAGCGAGAGCCGGAGAGGAGTGCAGTTTAAAAAGAGCTTGAGCCGGAGAGGAGAACAGATTAAAAAGAGCGAGAGCCGGAGAGGAGAACAGTTTAAAAAGAGCGAGAGCAGGAGAGGAGAACAGTTTAAAAAGAGACAGAGCCGGAGCGGAGAACAGTTTAAAAAGAGCCAGAGCCGGAGAGGAGAACAGTTTAAAAAGAGCGAGAGCCGGAGAGGGGAACAGTTTAAAAAGAGCGAGAGCCGGAGAGGAGAACAGTTTAAAAAGAGCGAGAGCCGGAGAGGGGAACAGTTTAAAAAGAGCGAGAGCCGGAGAGGAGAACAGTTTAAAAAGAGCGAGAGCCAGAGAGGAGAACAGTTTAAAAAGAGCGAGAGCCGGAGAGGAGAACAGTTTAAAAAGAGCGAGAGCAGGAGAGGAGAACAGTTTAAAAAGAGCGAGAGCCGGAGAGGAGAACAGTTTAAAAAGAGCGAGAGCCGGAGAGGAGAACAGTTTAAAAAGAGCGAGAGCCGGAGAGGAGAACAGTTTAAAAAGAGCGAGAGGCGGAGAGGAGAACAGTTTAAAAAGAGCGAGTGCCGGAGAGGAGAACAGTTTAAAAAGAGCGAGAGCCGGAGAGGAGAACAGTTTAAAAAGAGCGAGAGGCGGAGAGGAGAACAGTTTAAAAAGAGCGAGAGCCGGAGAGGAGAACAGTTTAAAAAGAGCGAGAGGCGGAGAGGAGAACAGTTTAAAAAGAGCGAGTGCCGGAGAGGAGAACAGTTTAAAAAGAGCGAGAGCCGGAGAGAAGAACAGTTTAATAAGAGCGAGAGCCGGAGAGGAGAACAGTTTAAAAAGAGCGAGAGCCGGAGAGGAGAACAGTTTAAAAAGAGCCGGAGCCAGCGAGGAGAACAGTTTAAAAAGAGCGAGAGCCGGAGAGGAGAACAGTTTAAAAAGAGCAAGAGCTGGAGAGGAGAACAGTTTAAAAAGAGCGAGTGCTGGAGAGGAGAACAGTTTAAAAAGAGCGAGAGCCGGAGAGGAGAACAGTTTAAAAAGAGCGAGAGCCGGAGAGGAGAACAGTTTAAAAAGAGCGAGAGGCGGAGAGGAGAACAGTTTAAAAAGAGCGAGAGCCGGAGAGGAGAACAGTTTAAAAAGAGCGAGAGGCGGAGAGGAGAACAGTTTAAAAAGAGCGAGTGCCGGAGAGGAGAACAGTTTAAAAAGAGCGAGAGCCGGAGAGAAGAACAGTTTAAAAAGAGCCGGAGCCAGCGAGGAGAACAGTTTAAAAAGAGCGAGAGCCGGAGAGGAGAACAGTTTAAAAAGGGCGAGAGCCGGAGAGGAGAACAGTTTAAAAAGAGCGAGAGCCGGAGAGGAGAACAGTTTAAAAAGAGCCGGAGCCAGCGAGGAGAACAGTTTAAAAAGAGCGAGAGCCGGAGAGGAGAACAGTTTAAAAAGAGCAAGAGCTGGAGAGGAGAACAGTTTAAAAAGAGCGAGTGCCGGAGAGGAGAACAGTTTAAAAAGAGCGAGAGCCGGAGAGGAGAACAGTTTAAAAAGAGCGAGAGCCGGAGAGGAGAACAGTTTAAAAAGAGCGAGAGCCGGAGAGGAGAACAGTTTAAAAAGAGCGAGAGGCGGAGAGGAGAACAGTTTAAAAAGAGCGAGTGCCGGAGAGGAGAACAGTTTAAAAAGAGCGAGAGCCGGAGAGGAGAACAGTTTAAAAAGAGCGAGAGGCGGAGAGGAGAACAGTTTAAAAAGAGCGAGAGCCGGAGAGGAGAACAGTTTAAAAAGAGCGAGAGGCGGAGAGGAGAACAGTTTAAAAAGAGCGAGTGCCGGAGAGGAGAACAGTTTAAAAAGAGCGAGAGCCGGAGAGAAGAACAGTTTAATAAGAGCGAGAGCCGGAGAGGAGAACAGTTTAAAAAGAGCGAGAGCCGGAGAGGAGAACAGTTTAAAAAGAGCCGGAGCCAGCGAGGAGAACAGTTTAAAAAGAGCGAGAGCCGGAGAGGAGAACAGTTTAAAAAGAGCAAGAGCTGGAGAGGAGAACAGTTTAAAAAGAGCGAGTGCTGGAGAGGAGAACAGTTTAAAAAGAGCGAGAGCCGGAGAGGAGAACTGTTTAAAAAGGGCGAGAGCCGGAGAGGAGAACAGTTTAAAAAGAGCGAGAACCGGAGAGGAGAAGAGTTTAAAAAGAACGAGAGCAGGAGAGGAGAACAGTTTAAAAAGAGCGAGAGCCAGAGAGGAGAACAGTTTAAAAAGAGCCAGAGCCGGAGAGGAGAACAGTTTAAAAAGAGCGAGAGCCGGAGAGGAGAACAGTTTAAAAAGAGCGAGAGCCGGAGAGGAGAACAGTTTAAAAAGAGCGAGAGCCGGAGAGGAGTGCAGTTTAAAAAGAGCTTGAGCCGGAGAGGAGAACAGATTAAAAAGAGCGAGAGCCGGAGAGGAGAACAGTTTAAAAAGAGCGAGAGCAGGAGAGGAGAACAGTTTAAAAAGAGACAGAGCCGGAGCGGAGAACAGTTTAAAAAGAGCCAGAGCCGGAGAGGAGAACAGTTTAAAAAGAGCGAGAGCCGGAGAGGGGAACAGTTTAAAAAGAGCGAGAGCCGGAGAGGAGAACAGTTTAAAAAGAGCGAGAGCCGGAGAGGGGAACAGTTTAAAAAGAGCGAGAGCCGGAGAGGAGAACAGTTTAAAAAGAGCGAGAGCCAGAGAGGAGAACAGTTTAAAAAGAGCGAGAGCCGGAGAGGAGAACAGTTTAAAAAGAGCGAGAGCAGGAGAGGAGAACAGTTTAAAAAGAGCCAGAGCCGGAGAGGAGAACAGTTTAAAAAGAGCCAGAGCCGGAGAGGAGAACAGTTTAAAAAGAGCGAGAGCCGGAGAGGAGAACAGTTTAAAAAGAGCGATAGCCGGAGAGGAGAACAGTTTAAAAAGAGCGAGAGCCGGAGAGGAGAACAGTTTAAAAAGAGCGAGAGCCGGAGAGGAGAACAGTTCAAAAAGAGCGAGAGCCGGAGAGGAGAACAGTTTAAAAAGAGCGAGAGCCGCAGAGGAGAACAGTTTAAAAAGAGCGATAGCAGGAGAGGAGAACAGTTTAAAAAGAGCGAGAGCCGGAGAGGGGAACAGTTTAAAAAGAGCGAGAGCCGGAGCGGAGAACAGTTTAAAAAGAGCGAGAGCCGGAGAGGAGAACAGTTTAAAAAGAGCGAGAGCCAGAGAGGAGAACAGTTTAAAAAGAGCCAGAGCCGGAGAGGAGAACAGTTTAAAAAGAGCCAGAGCCGGAGAGGAGAACAGTTTAAAAAGAGCGAGAGCCGGAGAGGAGAACAGGTTAGAAGGAGCGAGAGGCGGAGAGGAGAACAGTTTAAAAAGAGCGAGAGCCGGAGAGGAGAACAGTTTAAAAAGAGCGAGAGCCGGAGAGGAGAACAGTTTAAAAAGAGCCAGAGCCGGAGAGGAGAACAGTTTAAAAAGAGCCAGAGCCGGAGAGGAGAACAGTTTAAAAAGAGTAAGAGCTGGAGAGGAGAACTGTTTAAAAAGAGCGAGAGCCGGAGAGGAGAACAGTTTAAAAAGAGCCAGAGCCGGAGAGGAGAACAGTTTAAAAAGAGCGAGAGCCGGAGAGGAGAACAGTTTAAAAAGAGCGAGAGCCGGAGAGGAGAACAGTTTAAAAAGAGCGAGAGCCGGAGAGGAGAACAGTTTAAAAAGAGCCAGAGCCGGAGAGGAGAACAGTTTAAAAAGAGCGAGAGCCGGAGAGGAGAACAGTTTAAAAAGAGCGACAGCTGGAGAGGAGAACAGTTTAAAAAGAGCGAGAGCCGGAGAGGAGAACAGTTTAAAAAGAGCGAGAGCCGGAGAGGAGAACAGTTTAAAAAGAGCGAGAGCCGGAGAGGAGAACAGTTTAAAAAGAGCCAGAGCTGGAGAGGAGAACAATTTAATAAGAGCGAGAGCCAGAGAGGAGAACAGTTTAAAAAGAGCGAGAGCCGGAGAGGAGAAAAGTTTAAAAAGAGCCAGAGCCGGAGAGGAGAACAGTTTAAAAAGAGCCAGAGCCGGAAAGGAGAACAGTTTAAAAAGAGCCAGAGCAGGAGAGGAGAACAGTTTAAAAAGAGCCAGAGCTGGAGAGGAGAACAGTTTAAAAAGAGCCAGAGCCGGAGAGGAGAACAGTTTATAAAGAGCCAGAGCCAGAGAGGAGAACAGTTTAAAAAGAGCCAGAGCCGGAGAGGAGAACAGTTTAAAAAGAGCGAGATCCGGAGAGGAGAACAGTTTAAAAAGAGCGAGAGCCGGAGAGGAGAACTGTTTAAAAAGAGCGAGAGCCAGAGAGGAGAACAGTTTAAAAAGAGCCAGAGCCGGAGAGGAGAACAGTTTAAAAAGAGCGAGAGCCGGAGAGGAGAACAGTTTAAAAAGAGCGAGAGCCGGAGAGGAGAACAGTTTAAAGAGCGAGAGCCGGAGAGGAGAACAGTTTAAAAAGAGCGAGAGCCGGAGAGGAGAACAGTTTAAAAAGAGCGAGAGCCGGAGAGGAGAACAGTTTAAAAAGAGCGAGAGCCAGAGAGGAGAACAGTTTAAAAAGAGCGAGAGCCGTAGAGGAGAACATTTTAAAAAGAGCGAGAGCCGGAGAGGAGAACAGTTTAAAAAGAGCGAGAGCCGGAGAGGAGAACAGTTTAAAAAGAGCGAGAGCCGGAGAGGAGAACAGTTTAAAAAGAGCGAGAGCCGGAGAGGAGAACAGTTTAAAAAGAGCGAGAGCCGGAGTGGAGAACAGTTTAAAAAGAGCGAGTGCCGGAGAGGAGAACAGTTTAAAAAGAGCGAGAGCCGGAGAGGAGAACAGTTTAAAAAGAGCGAGAGCCGGAGAGGAGAACAGTTTAAAAAGGGCGAGAGCCGGAGAGGAGAACAGTTTAAAAAGGGCGAGAGCCGGAGAGGAGAACAGTTTAAAAAGAGCGAGTGCCGGAGAGGAGAACAGTTTAAAAAGAGCGAGAGCCGGAGAGGAGAACAGTTTAAAAAGGGCGAGAGCCGGAGAGGAGAACAGTTTAAAAAGAGCGAGAGCCGGAGAGGAGAACAGTTTAAAAAGAACGAGAGCAGGAGAGGAGAACAGTTTAAAAAGAGCGAGAGCCGGAGAGGAGAACAGTTTAAAAAGAGCCAGAGCCGGAGAGGAGAACAGTTTAAAAAGAGCGAGAGCCGGAGAGGAGAACAGTTTAAAAAGAGCGAGAGCCGGAGAGGAGAACAGTTTAAAAAGAGCGAGAGCCGGAGAGGAGAACAGTTTTAAAAGAGCGAGAGCCGAAGAGGAGAACAGTTTAAAAAGAGCGAGAGACGGAGAGGAGAACAGTTTAAAAAGAGCGAGTGCTGGAGAGGAGAACAGTTTAAAAAGAGCGAGAGCAGGAGAGGAGAACAGTTTAAAAAGAGCGAGAGCCGGAGAGGAGAACAGTTTAAAAAGAGCGAGAGCCGGAGCGGAGAACAGTTTAAAAAGAGCCAGAGCCGGAGAGGAGAACAGTTTAAAAAGAGCGAGAGCCGGAGAGGAGAACAGTTTAAAAAGAGCGAGAGGCGGAGAGGAGAACAGTTTAAAAAGAGCGAGTGCCGGAGAGGAGAACAGTTTAAAAAGAGCGAGAGCCGGAGAGAAGAACAGTTTAATAAGAGCGAGAGCCGGAGAGGAGAACAGTTTAAAAAGAGCGAGAGCCGGAGAGGAGAACAGTTTAAAAAGAGCCGGAGCCAGCGAGGAGAACAGTTTAAAAAGAGCGAGAGCCGGAGAGGAGAACAGTTTAAAAAGAGCAAGAGCTGGAGAGGAGAACAGTTTAAAAAGAGCGAGTGCCGGAGAGGAGAACAGTTTAAAAAGAGCGAGAGCCGGAGAGGAGAACTGTTTAAAAAGGGCGAGAGCCGGAGAGGAGAACAGTTTAAAAAGAGCGAGAACCGGAGAGGAGAAGAGTTTAAAAAGAACGAGAGCAGGAGAGGAGAACAGTTTAAAAAGAGCGAGAGCCAGAGAGGAGAACAGTTTAAAAAGAGCCAGAGCCGGAGAGGAGAACAGTTTAAAAAGAGCGAGAGCAGGAGAGGAGAACAGTTTAAAAAGAGCGAGAGCCGGAGAGGAGAACAGTTTAAAAAGAGCGAGAGCCGGAGAGGAGTACAGTTTAAAAAGAGCTTGAGCCGGAGAGGAGAACAGATTAAAAAGAGCGAGAGCCGGAGAGGAGAACAGTTTAAAAAGAGCGAGAGCAGGAGAGGAGAACAGTTTAAAAAGAGACAGAGCCGGAGCGGAGAACAGTTTAAAAAGAGCCAGAGCCGGAGAGGAGAACAGTTTAAAAAGAGCGAGAGCCGGAGAGGAGAACAGTTTAAAAAGAGACAGAGCCGGAGCGGAGAACAGTTTAAAAAGAGCCAGAGCCGGAGAGGAGAACAGTTTAAAAAGAGCGAGAGCCGGAGAGGGGAACAGTTTAATAAGAGCGAGAGCCGGAGAGGAGAACAGTTTAAAAAGAGCGAGAGCCGGAGAGGGTAACAGTTTAAAAAGAGCGAGAGCAGGAGAGGAGAACAGTTTAAAAAGAGACAGAGCCGGAGAGGAGAACAGTTTAAAAAGAGCGAGAGCTGGAGAGGAGAACAGTTTAAAAAGAGCGAGAGCAGGAGAGGAGAACAGTTTAAAAAGAGCCAGAGCCGGAGAGGAGAACAGTTTAAAAAGAGCGAGAGCCGGAGTGGAGAACAGTTTAAAAAGAGCGAGTGCCGGAGAGGAGAACAGTTTAAAAAGAGCGAGAGCCGGAGAGGAGAACAGTTTAAAAAGAGCGAGAGCCGGAGAGGAGAACAGTTTAAAAAGGGCGAGAGCCGGAGAGGAGAACAGTTTAAAAAGGGCGAGAGCCGGAGAGGAGAACAGTTTAAAAAGAGCGAGTGCCGGAGAGGAGAACAGTTTAAAAAGAGCGAGAGCCGGAGAGGAGAACAGTTTAAAAAGGGCGAGAGCCGGAGAGGAGAACAGTTTAAAAAGAGCGAGAGCCGGAGAGGAGAACAGTTTAAAAAGAACGAGAGCAGGAGAGGAGAACAGTTTAAAAAGAGCGAGAGCCGGAGAGGAGAACAGTTTAAAAAGAGCCAGAGCCGGAGAGGAGAACAGTTTAAAAAGAGCGAGAGCCGGAGAGGAGAACAGTTTAAAAAGAGCGAGAGCCGGAGAGGAGAACAGTTTAAAAAGAGCGAGAGCCGGAGAGGAGAACAGTTTTAAAAGAGCGAGAGCCGAAGAGGAGAACAGTTTAAAAAGAGCGAGAGACGGAGAGGAGAACAGTTTAAAAAGAGCGAGTGCTGGAGAGGAGAACAGTTTAAAAAGAGCGAGAGCAGGAGAGGAGAACAGTTTAAAAAGAGCGAGAGCCGGAGAGGAGAACAGTTTAAAAAGAGCGAGAGCCGGAGCGGAGAACAGTTTAAAAAGAGCCAGAGCCGGAGAGGAGAACAGTTTAAAAAGAGCGAGAGCCGGAGAGGAGAACAGTTTAAAAAGAGCGAGAGGCGGAGAGGAGAACAGTTTAAAAAGAGCGAGTGCCGGAGAGGAGAACAGTTTAAAAAGAGCGAGAGCCGGAGAGAAGAACAGTTTAATAAGAGCGAGAGCCGGAGAGGAGAACAGTTTAAAAAGAGCGAGAGCCGGAGAGGAGAACAGTTTAAAAAGAGCCGGAGCCAGCGAGGAGAACAGTTTAAAAAGAGCGAGAGCCGGAGAGGAGAACAGTTTAAAAAGAGCAAGAGCTGGAGAGGAGAACAGTTTAAAAAGAGCGAGTGCCGGAGAGGAGAACAGTTTAAAAAGAGCGAGAGCCGGAGAGGAGAACTGTTTAAAAAGGGCGAGAGCCGGAGAGGAGAACAGTTTAAAAAGAGCGAGAACCGGCGAGGAGAAGAGTTTAAAAAGAACGAGAGCAGGAGAGGAGAACAGTTTAAAAAGAGCGAGAGCCAGAGAGGAGAACAGTTTAAAAAGAGCCAGAGCCGGAGAGGAGAACAGTTTAAAAAGAGCGAGAGCAGGAGAGGAGAACAGTTTAAAAAGAGCGAGAGCCGGAGAGGAGAACAGTTTAAAAAGAGCGAGAGCCGGAGAGGAGTACAGTTTAAAAAGAGCTTGAGCCGGAGAGGAGAACAGATTAAAAAGAGCGAGAGCCGGAGAGGAGAACAGTTTAAAAAGAGCGAGAACCGGAGAGGAGAAGAGTTTAAAAAGAACGAGAGCAGGAGAGGAGAACAGTTTAAAAAGAGCGAGAGCCAGAGAGGAGAACAGTTTAAAAAGAGCCAGAGCCGGAGAGGAGAACAGTTTAAAAAGAGCGAGAGCAGGAGAGGAGAACAGTTTAAAAAGAGCGAGAGCCGGAGAGGAGAACAGTTTAAAAAGAGCGAGAGCCGGAGAGGAGTACAGTTTAAAAAGAGCTTGAGCCGGAGAGGAGAACAGATTAAAAAGAGCGAGAGCCGGAGAGGAGAACAGTTTAAAAAGAGCGAGAGCAGGAGAGGAGAACAGTTTAAAAAGAGACAGAGCCGGAGCGGAGAACAGTTTAAAAAGAGCCAGAGCCGGAGAGGAGAACAGTTTAAAAAGAGCGAGCGCAGGAGAGGAGAACAGTTTAAAAAGAGACAGAGCCGGAGCGGAGAACAGTTTAAAAAGAGCCAGAGCCGGAGAGGAGAACAGTTTAAAAAGAGCGAGAGCCGGAGAGGAGAACAGTTTAAATAGAGCGAGAGCCGGAGAGGAGAACAGTTTAAAAAGAGCGAGAGCAGGAGAGGAGAACAGTTTAAAAAGAGCGAGAGCCGGAGAGGAGAACAGTTTAAAAAGAGCGAGTGCCGGAGAGGAGAACAGTTTAAAAAGAGCGAGAGCCGGAGAGGAGAACAGTTTAAAAAGGGCGAGAGCCGGAGAGGAGAACAGTTTAAAAAGAGCGAGAGCCGGAGAGGAGAAGAGTTTAAAAAGAACGAGAGCAGGAGAGGAGAACAGTTTAAAAAGAGCGAGAGCCAGAGAGAAGAACAGTTTAAAAAGAGCCAGAGCCGGAGAGGAGAACAGTTTAAAAAGAGCGAGAGCCGGAGAGGAGAACAGTTTAAAAAGAGCGAGAGCCGGAGAGGAGAACAGTTTAAAAAGAGCGAGAGCCGGAGAGGAGAACAGATTAAAAAGAGCGTGAGCCGGAGAGGAGAACAGATTAAAAAGAGCGAGAGCCGGAGAGGAGAACAGTTTAAAAAGAGCGAGAGCCGGAGAGGAGAACAGTTTAAAAAGAGACAGAGCCGGAGCGGAGAACAGTTTAAAAAGAGCCAGAGCCGGAGAGGAGAACAGTTTAAAAAGAGCCAGAGCCGGAGAGGGGAACAGTTTAAAAAGAGCGAGAGCCGGAGAGGAGAACAGTTTAAAAAGAGCGAGAGCCGGAGAGGGTAACAGTTTAAAAAGAGCGAGAGCAGGAGAGGAGAACAGTTTAAAAAGAGACAGAGCCGGAGAGGAGAACAGTTTAAAAAGAGCGAGAGCTGGAGAGGAGAACAGTTTAAAAAGAGCGAGAGCAGGAGAGGAGAACAGTTTAAAAAGAGCCAGAGCCGGAGAGGAGAACAGTTTAAAAAGAGCGAGAGCCGGAGTGGAGAACAGTTTAAAAAGAGCGAGTGCCGGAGAGGAGAACAGTTTAAAAAGAGCGAGAGCCGGAGAGGAGAACAGTTTAAAAAGAGCGAGAGCCGGAGAGGAGAACAGTTTAAAAAGGGCGAGAGCCGGAGAGGAGAACAGTTTAAAAAGGGCGAGAGCCGGAGAGGAGAACAGTTTAAAAAGAGCGAGTGCCGGAGAGGAGAACAGTTTAAAAAGAGCGAGAGCCGGAGAGGAGAACAGTTTAAAAAGGGCGAGAGCCGGAGAGGAGAACAGTTTAAAAAGAGCGAGAGCCGGAGAGGAGAACAGTTTAAAAAGAACGAGAGCAGGAGAGGAGAACAGTTTAAAAAGAGCGAGAGCCGGAGAGGAGAACAGTTTAAAAAGAGCCAGAGCCGGAGAGGAGAACAGTTTAAAAAGAGCGAGAGCCGGAGAGGAGAACAGTTTAAAAAGAGCGAGAGCCGGAGAGGAGAACAGTTTAAAAAGAGCGAGAGCCGGAGAGGAGAACAGTTTTAAAAGAGCGAGAGCCGAAGAGGAGAACAGTTTAAAAAGAGCGAGAGACGGAGAGGAGAACAGTTTAAAAAGAGCGAGTGCTGGAGAGGAGAACAGTTTAAAAAGAGCGAGAGCAGGAGAGGAGAACAGTTTAAAAAGAGCGAGAGCCGGAGAGGAGAACAGTTTAAAAAGAGCGAGAGCCGGAGCGGAGAACAGTTTAAAAAGAGCCAGAGCCGGAGAGGAGAACAGTTTAAAAAGAGCGAGAGCCGGAGAGGAGAACAGTTTAAAAAGAGCGAGAGGCGGAGAGGAGAACAGTTTAAAAAGAGCGAGTGCCGGAGAGGAGAACAGTTTAAAAAGAGCGAGAGCCGGAGAGAAGAACAGTTTAATAAGAGCGAGAGCCGGAGAGGAGAACAGTTTAAAAAGAGCGAGAGCCGGAGAGGAGAACAGTTTAAAAAGAGCCGGAGCCAGCGAGGAGAACAGTTTAAAAAGAGCGAGAGCCGGAGAGGAGAACAGTTTAAAAAGAGCAAGAGCTGGAGAGGAGAACAGTTTAAAAAGAGCGAGTGCCGGAGAGGAGAACAGTTTAAAAAGAGCGAGAGCCGGAGAGGAGAACTGTTTAAAAAGGGCGAGAGCCGGAGAGGAGAACAGTTTAAAAAGAGCGAGAACCGGAGAGGAGAAGAGTTTAAAAAGAACGAGAGCAGGAGAGGAGAACAGTTTAAAAAGAGCGAGAGCCAGAGAGGAGAACAGTTTAAAAAGAGCCAGAGCCGGAGAGGAGAACAGTTTAAAAAGAGCGAGAGCAGGAGAGGAGAACAGTTTAAAAAGAGCGAGAGCCGGAGAGGAGAACAGTTTAAAAAGAGCGAGAGCCGGAGAGGAGTACAGTTTAAAAAGAGCTTGAGCCGGAGAGGAGAACAGATTAAAAAGAGCGAGAGCCGGAGAGGAGAACAGTTTAAAAAGAGCGAGAGCAGGAGAGGAGAACAGTTTAAAAAGAGACAGAGCCGGAGCGGAGAACAGTTTAAAAAGAGCCAGAGCCGGAGAGGAGAACAGTTTAAAAAGAGCGAGAGCAGGAGAGGAGAACAGTTTAAAAAGAGACAGAGCCGGAGCGGAGAACAGTTTAAAAAGAGCCAGAGCCGGAGAGGAGAACAGTTTAAAAAGAGCGAGAGCCGGAGAGGAGAACAGTTTAAATAGAGCGAGAGCCGGAGAGGAGAACAGTTTAAAAAGAGCGAGAGCAGGAGAGGAGAACAGTTTAAAAAGAGCGAGAGCCGGAGAGGAGAACAGTTTAAAAAGAGCGAGTGCCGGAGAGGAGAGCAGTTTAAAAAGAGCGAGAGCCGGAGAGGAGAACAGTTTAAAAAGGGCGAGAGCCGGAGAGGAGAACAGTTTAAAAAGAGCGAGAGCCGGAGAGGAGAAGAGTTTAAAAAGAACGAGAGCAGGAGAGGAGAACAGTTTAAAAAGAGCGAGAGCCAGAGAGAAGAACAGTTTAAAAAGAGCCAGAGCCGGAGAGGAGAACAGTTTAAAAAGAGCGAGAGCCGGAGAGGAGAACAGTTTAAAAAGAGCGAGAGCCGGAGAGGAGAACAGTTTAAAAAGAGCGAGAGCCGGAGAGGAGAACAGATTAAAAAGAGCGTGAGCCGGAGAGGAGAACAGATTAAAAAGAGCGAGAGCCGGAGAGGAGAACAGTTTAAAAAGAGCGAGAGCCGGAGAGGAGAACAGTTTAAAAAGAGACAGAGCCGGAGCGGAGAACAGTTTAAAAAGAGCCAGAGCCGGAGAGGAGAACAGTTTAAAAAGAGCGAGAGCCGGAGAGGGGAACAGTTTAAAAAGAGCGAGAGCCGGAGAGGAGAACAGTTTAAAAAGAGCGAGAGCCGGAGAGGGTAACAGTTTAAAAAGAGCGAGAGCAGGAGAGGAGAACAGTTTAAAAAGAGCCAGAGCCGGAGAGGAGAACAGTTTAAAAAGAGCGAGAGCTGGAGAGGAGAACAGTTTAAAAAGAGCGAGAGCAGGAGAGGAGAACAGTTTAAAAAGAGCCAGAGCCGGAGAGGAGAACAGTTTAAAAAGAGCGAGTGCCGGAGAGCTGAACAGTTTAAAAAGAGCGAGTGCCGGAGAGGAGAACAGTTTAAAAAGGGCGAGAGCCGGAGAGCAGAACAGTTTAAAAAGAGCCAGAGCTGGAGAGGAGAACAGTTTAAAAAGAGCGAGAGCCGGAGAGGAGAACAGTTTAAAAAGACCGAGAGCCAGAGAGGAGAACAGTTTAAAAAGAGCGAGAGCCGGAGAGGAGAACAGTTTAAAAAGAGGGAGAGCCGGAGAGGAGAACAGTTTAAAAAGAGCGAGAGCCGGAGAGGAGAACAGATTAAAAAGAGCGAGAGCCGGAGAGGAGAACAGTTTAAAAAGAGCGAGAGCCGGAGAGGAGAACAGTTTAAAAAGAGCGAGAGCCGGAGAGGAGAACAGTTTAAAAAGAGCGAGAGCAGGAGAGGAGAACAGTTTAAAAAGAGCGAGAGCCGGAGAGGAGAACAGTTTAAAAAGAGCGAGATCCGGAGAGGAGAACAGTTTAAAAAGAGCGAGAGCCGGAGAGGAGAACAGTTTAAAAAGAGCGAGAGCCGGAGTGGAGAACAGTTTAAAAAGGGCGAGAGCCGGAGTGGAGAACAGTTTAAAAAGAGCGAGAGCCGGAGAGGAGAACAGTTTAAAAAGAGCGAGAGCAGGAGAGGAGAACAGTTTAAAAAGAGCGAGAGCCGGAGAGGAGAACAGTTTAAAAAGAGCGAGAGCCGGAGTGGAGAACAGTTTAAAAAGAGCGAGAGCCGGAGAGGAGAACAGTTTAAAAAGAGCGAGAGCAGGAGAGGAGAACAGTTTAAAAAGAGCGAGAGCCGGAGAGGAGAACAGTTTAAAAAGAGCGAGATCCGGAGAGGAGAACAGTTTAAAAAGAGCGAGTGCCGGAGAGGAGAACAGTTTAAAAAGAGCGAGAGCCGGAGAGGAGAACAGTTTAAAAAGGGCGAGAGCCGGAGAGGAGAACAGTTTAAAAAGAGCGAGAGCCGGAGAGGAGAAGAGTTCAAAAAGAACGAGAGCAGGAGAGGAGAACAGTTTAAAAAGAGCGAGAGCCAGAGAGGAGAACAGTTTAAAAAGAGCCAGAGCCGGAGAGGAGAACAGTTTAAAAAGAGCGAGAGCCGGAGAGGAGAACAGTTTAAAAAGGGCGAGAGCCGGAGAGGAGAACAGTTTAAAAAGAGCGAGAGCCGGAGAGGAGAAGAGTTCAAAAAGAACGAGAGCAGGAGAGGAGAACAGTTTAAAAAGAGCGAGAGCCGGAGAGGAGAACAGTTTAAAAATAGCGAGAGCCGGAGAGGGGTACAGTTTAAAAAGAGCGAGAGCCGGAGAGGAGAACAGTTTAAAAAGAGCGAGAGCCGGAGAGGGTAACAGTTTAAAAAGAGCGAGAGCAGGAGAGGAGAACAGTTTAAAAAGAGCCAGAGCCGGAGAGGAGAACAGTTTAAAAAGAGCCAGAGCCGGAGAGGAGAACAGTTTAAAAAGAGCGAGAGCCGGAGAGGGGAACAGTTTAAAAAGAGCGAGAGCAGGAGAGGAGAACAATTTAAAAAGAGCCAGAGCCGGAGAGGAGAACAGTTTAAAAAGAGCGAGTGCCGGAGAGGAGAACAGTTTAAAAAGAGCCAGAGCCGGAGAGGAGAACAGTTTAAAAAGAGCGAGAGCAGGAGAGGAGAACAATTTAAAAAGAGCCAGAGCCGGAGAGGAGAACAGTTTAAAAAGAGCGAGTGCCGGAGAGGAGAACAGTTTAAAAGAGCGAGAGCCGGAGAGGAGAACAGTTTAAAAAGGGCGAGAGCCGGAGAGCAGAACAGTTTAAAAAGAGCCAGAGCCGGAGAGGAGAACAGTTTAAAAAGAGCGAGAGCCGGAGAGGAGAACAGTTTAAAAAGACCGAGAGCCAGAGAGGAGAACAGTTTAAAAAGAGCGAGAGCCGGAGAGGAGAACAGTTTAAAAAGAGAGAGAGCCGGAGAGGAGAACAGTTTAAAAAGAGCGAGAGCCGGAGAGGAGAACAGTTTAAAAAGAGCGAGAGCCGGAGAGGAGAACAGTTTAATAAGAGCGAGAGCCGGAGAGGAGAACAGTTTAAAAAGAGCGAGAGCCGGAGAGGAGAACAGTTTAAAAAGAGCGAGAGCCGGAGAGGAGAACAGTTTAAAAAGAGCGAGAGCCGGAGAGGAGAACAGTTTAAAAAGAGCGAGAGCCGGAGTGGAGAACAGTTTAAAAAGAGCCAGAGCCGGAGAGGAGAACAGTTTAAAAAGAGCGAAAGCCGGAGAGGAGAACAGTTTAAAAAGGGCAAGAGCCGGAGAGGAGAACAGTTTAAAAAGAGCCAGAGCCGGAGAGGAGAACAGTTTAAAAAGAGCCAGAGCCGGAGAGGAGAACAGTTTAAAAAGAGCGAGAGCCAGAGAGGAGAACAGTATAAAAAGAGCCAGAGCCGGAGAGGAGAACAGTTTAAAAAGAGCCAGAGCCGGAGAGGAGAACAGTTTAAAAAGAGCGAGAGCCAGAGAGGAGAACAGTATAAAAAGAGCCAGAGCCGGAGAGGAGAACAGTTTAAAAAGAGCGAGAGCCGGAGAGGAGAACAGTTTAAAAAGAGCGAGTGCCGGAGAGGAGAACAGTTTAAAAAGAGCGAGAGCCGGAGAGGAGAACAGTTTAAAAAGAGCGAGAGCCGGAGAGGAGAACAGTTTAAAAAGAGCGAGTGCCGGAGAGGGGAACAGTTTAAAAAGAGCGAGAGCCGGAGAGGAGAACAGTTTAAAAAGAGCGAGAGCCGGAGAGGAGAACAGTTCAAAAAGAGCGAGAGCCGGAGAGGAGAACAGTTTAAAAAGAGCGAGAGCCGCAGAGGAGAACAGTTTAAAAAGAGCGATAGCAGGAGAGGAGAACAGTTTAAAAAGAGTGAGAGCCGGAGAGGGGAACAGTTTAAAAAGAGTGAGAGCCGGAGCGGAGAACAGTTTAAAAAGAGCGAGAGCCGGAGAGGAGAACAGTTTAAAAAGAGCGAGAGCCAGAGAGGAGAACAGTTTAAAAAGAGCCAGAGCCGGAGAGGAGAACAGTTTAAAAAGAGCCAGAGGCGGAGAGGAGAACAGTTTAAAAAGAGCGAGAGCCGGAGAGGAGAACAGTTTAGAAAGAGCGAGAGGCGGAGAGGAGAACAGTTTAAAAAGAGCGAGAGCCGGAGAGGAGAACAGTTTAAAAAGAACGAGAGCCGGAGAGGAGAACAGTTTAAAAAGAGCCAGAGCCGGAGAGGAGAACAGTTTAAAAAGAGCCAGAGCCGGAGAGGAGAACAGTTTAAAAAGAGTGAGAGCTGGAGAGGAGAACTGTTTAAAAAGAGCGAGAGCCGGAGAGGAGAACAGTTTAAAAAGAGCGAGAGCCGGAGAGGAGAACAGTTTAAAAAGAGCGAGAGCCGGAGAGGGTAACAGTTTAAAAAGAGCGAGAGCAGGAGAGGAGAACAGTTTAAAAAGAGCCAGAGCCGGAGAGGAGAACAGTTTAAAAAGAGCGAGAGCTGGAGAGGAGAACAGTTTAAAAAGAGCGAGAGCAGGAGAGGAGAACAGTTTAAAAAGAGCCAGAGCCGGAGAGGAGAACAGTTTAAAAAGAGCGAGTGCCGGAGAGCTGAACAGTTTAAAAAGAGCGAGTGCCGGAGAGGAGAACAGTTTAAAAAGGGCGAGAGCCGGAGAGCAGAACAGTTTAAAAAGAGCCAGAGCTGGAGAGGAGAACAGTTTAAAAAGAGCGAGAGCCGGAGAGGAGAACAGTTTAAAAAGACCGAGAGCCAGAGAGGAGAACAGTTTAAAAAGAGCGAGAGCCGGAGAGGAGAACAGTTTAAAAAGAGGGAGAGCCGGAGAGGAGAACAGTTTAAAAAGAGCGAGAGCCGGAGAGGAGAACAGATTAAAAAGAGCGAGAGCCGGAGAGGAGAACAGTTTAAAAAGAGCGAGAGCCGGAGAGGAGAACAGTTTAAAAAGAGCGAGAGCCGGAGAGGAGAACAGTTTAAAAAGAGCGAGAGCAGGAGAGGAGAACAGTTTAAAAAGAGCGAGAGCCGGAGAGGAGAACAGTTTAAAAAGAGCGAGATCCGGAGAGGAGAACAGTTTAAAAAGAGCGAGAGCCGGAGAGGAGAACAGTTTAAAAAGAGCGAGAGCCGGAGTGGAGAACAGTTTAAAAAGGGCGAGAGCCGGAGTGGAGAACAGTTTAAAAAGAGCGAGAGCCGGAGAGGAGAACAGTTTAAAAAGAGCGAGAGCAGGAGAGGAGAACAGTTTAAAAAGAGCGAGAGCCGGAGAGGAGAACAGTTTAAAAAGAGCGAGAGCCGGAGTGGAGAACAGTTTAAAAAGAGCGAGAGCCGGAGAGGAGAACAGTTTAAAAAGAGCGAGAGCAGGAGAGGAGAACAGTTTAAAAAGAGCGAGAGCCGGAGAGGAGAACAGTTTAAAAAGAGCGAGATCCGGAGAGGAGAACAGTTTAAAAAGAGCGAGTGCCGGAGAGGAGAACAGTTTAAAAAGAGCGAGAGCCGGAGAGGAGAACAGTTTAAAAAGGGCGAGAGCCGGAGAGGAGAACAGTTTAAAAAGAGCGAGAGCCGGAGAGGAGAAGAGTTCAAAAAGAACGAGAGCAGGAGAGGAGAACAGTTTAAAAAGAGCGAGAGCCAGAGAGGAGAACAGTTTAAAAAGAGCCAGAGCCGGAGAGGAGAACAGTTTAAAAAGAGCGAGAGCCGGAGAGGAGAACAGTTTAAAAAGGGCGAGAGCCGGAGAGGAGAACAGTTTAAAAAGAGCGAGAGCCGGAGAGGAGAAGAGTTCAAAAAGAACGAGAGCAGGAGAGGAGAACAGTTTAAAAAGAGCGAGAGCCGGAGAGGAGAACAGTTTAAAAATAGCGAGAGCCGGAGAGGGGTACAGTTTAAAAAGAGCGAGAGCCGGAGAGGAGAACAGTTTAAAAAGAGCGAGAGCCGGAGAGGGTAACAGTTTAAAAAGAGCGAGAGCAGGAGAGGAGAACAGTTTAAAAAGAGCCAGAGCCGGAGAGGAGAACAGTTTAAAAAGAGCCAGAGCCGGAGAGGAGAACAGTTTAAAAAGAGCGAGAGCCGGAGAGGGGAACAGTTTAAAAAGAGCGAGAGCAGGAGAGGAGAACAATTTAAAAAGAGCCAGAGCCGGAGAGGAGAACAGTTTAAAAAGAGCGAGTGCCGGAGAGGAGAACAGTTTAAAAAGAGCCAGAGCCGGAGAGGAGAACAGTTTAAAAAGAGCGAGAGCAGGAGAGGAGAACAATTTAAAAAGAGCCAGAGCCGGAGAGGAGAACAGTTTAAAAAGAGCGAGTGCCGGAGAGGAGAACAGTTTAAAAGAGCGAGAGCCGGAGAGGAGAACAGTTTAAAAAGGGCGAGAGCCGGAGAGCAGAACAGTTTAAAAAGAGCCAGAGCCGGAGAGGAGAACAGTTTAAAAAGAGCGAGAGCCGGAGAGGAGAACAGTTTAAAAAGACCGAGAGCCAGAGAGGAGAACAGTTTAAAAAGAGCGAGAGCCGGAGAGGAGAACAGTTTAAAAAGAGCGAGAGCCGGAGAGGAGAACAGTTTAATAAGAGCGAGAGCCGGAGAGGAGAACAGTTTAAAAAGAGCGAGAGCCGGAGAGGAGAACAGTTTAAAAAGAGCGAGAGCCGGAGAGGAGAACAGTTTAAAAAGAGCGAGAGCCGGAGAGGAGAACAGTTTAAAAAGAGCGAGAGCCGGAGTGGAGAACAGTTTAAAAAGAGCCAGAGCCGGAGAGGAGAACAGTTTAAAAAGGGCGAAAGCCGGAGAGGAGAACAGTTTAAAAAGGGCAAGAGCCGGAGAGCAGAACAGTTTAAAAAGAGCCAGAGCCGGAGAGGAGAACAGTTTAAAAAGAGCGAGAGCCAGAGAGGAGAACAGTATAAAAAGAGCCAGAGCCGGAGAGGAGAACAGTTTAAAAAGAGCGAAAGCCGGAGAGGAGAACAGTTTAAAAAGAGCGAGTGCCGGAGAGGAGAACAGTTTAAAAAGAGCGAGAGCCGGAGAGGAGAACAGTTTAAAAAGAGCGAGAGCCGGAGAGGAGAACAGTTTAAAAAGAGCGAGTGCCGGAGAGGGGAACAGTTTAAAAAGAGCGAGAGCCGGAGAGGAGAACAGTTTAAAAAGAGCGAGAGCCGGAGAGGAGAACAGTTCAAAAAGAGCGAGAGCCGGAGAGGAGAACAGTTTAAAAAGAGCGAGAGCCGCAGAGGAGAACAGTTTAAAAAGAGCGATAGCAGGAGAGGAGAACAGTTTAAAAAGAGTGAGAGCCGGAGAGGGGAACAGTTTAAAAAGAGTGAGAGCCGGAGCGGAGAACAGTTTAAAAAGAGCGAGAGCCGGAGAGGAGAACAGTTTAAAAAGAGCGAGAGCCAGAGAGGAGAACAGTTTAAAAAGAGCCAGAGCCGGAGAGGAGAACAGTTTAAAAAGAGCCAGAGGCGGAGAGGAGAACAGTTTAAAAAGAGCGAGAGCCGGAGAGGAGAACAGTTTAGAAAGAGCGAGAGGCGGAGAGGAGAACAGTTTAAAAAGAGCGAGAGCCGGAGAGGAGAACAGTTTAAAAAGAACGAGAGCCGGAGAGGAGAACAGTTTAAAAAGAGCCAGAGCCGGAGAGGAGAACAGTTTAAAAAGAGCCAGAGCCGGAGAGGAGAACAGTTTAAAAAGAGTGAGAGCTGGAGAGGAGAACTGTTTAAAAAGAGCGAGAGCCGGAGAGGAGAACAGTTTAAAAAGAGCCAGAGCCGGAGAGGAGAACAGTTTAAAAAGAGCCAGAGCAGGAGAGGAGAACAGTTTAAAAAGAGCGAGAGCCGGAGAGGAGAACAGTTTAAAAAGAGCCAGAGCCGGAGAGGAGAACAGTTTAAAAAGAGCGAGATCCGGAGAGGAGAACAGTTTAAAAAGAGCGAGAGCCGGAGAGGAGAACAGTTTAAAAAGAGCGAGAGCCGGAGTGGAGAACAGTTTAAAAAGGGCGAGAGCCGGAGTGGAGAACAGTTTAAAAAGAGCGAGAGCCGGAGAGGAGAACAGTTTAAAAAGAGCGAGAGCAGGAGAGGAGAACAGTTTAAAAAGAGCGAGAGCCGGAGAGGAGAACAGTTTAAAAAGAGCGAGAGCCGGAGTGGAGAACAGTTTAAAAAGAGCGAGAGCCGGAGAGGAGAACAGTTTAAAAAGAGCGAGAGCAGGAGAGGAGAACAGTTTAAAAAGAGCGAGAGCCGGAGAGGAGAACAGTTTAAAAAGAGCGAGATCCGGAGAGGAGAACAGTTTAAAAAGAGCGAGTGCCGGAGAGGAGAACAGTTTAAAAAGAGCGAGAGCCGGAGAGGAGAACAGTTTAAAAAGAGCCAGAGCCGGAGAGGAGAACAGTTTAAAAAGAGCGAGAGCAGGAGAGGAGAACAGTTTAAAAAGAGCGAGAGCCGGAGAGGAGAACAGTTTAAAAAGAGCGAGAGCCGGAGAGGAGAACAGTTTAAAAAGAGCGAGAGCCGGAGAGGAGAACAGTTTAAAAAGAGCGAGAGCCGGAGAGGAGAACAGTTTAAAAAGAGCGAGAGCCAGAGAGGAGAACAGTTTAAAAAGAGCGAGAGCCGGAGAGGAGAACATTTTAAAAAGAGCGAGAGCCGGAGAGGAGAACAGTTTAAAAAGAGCGAGAGCCGGAGAGGAGAACAGTTTAAAAAGAGCGAGAGCCGGAGAGGAGAACAGTTTAAAAAGAGCGAGAGCCGGAGAGGAGAACAGTTTAAAAAGAGCGAGAGCCGGAGTGGAGAACAGTTTAAAAAGAGCGAGTGCCGGAGAGGAGAACAGTTTAAAAAGAGCGAGAGCCGGAGAGGAGAACAGTTTAAAAAGAGCGAGAGCCGGAGAGGAGAACAGTTTAAAAAGGGCGAGAGCCGGAGAAGAGAACAGTTTAAAAAGGGCGAGAGCCGGAGAGGAGAACAGTTTAAAAAGAGCGAGAGCCGGAGAGGAGAACAGTTTAAAAAGAGCGAGTGCCGGAGAGGAGAACAGTTTAAGAAGAGCGAGAGCCGGAGAGGAGAACAGTTTAAAAAGAGCGAGAGCCGGAGAGGAGAACAGTTTAAAAAGAGCGAGTGCCGGAGAGGAGAACAGTTTAAAAAGAGCGAGAGCCGGAGAGGAGAACAGTTTAAAAAGGGCGAGAGCCGGAGAGGAGAACAGTTTAAAAAGAGCGAGAGCCGGAGAGGAGAACAGTTTAAAAAGAACGAGAGCAGGAGAGGAGAACAGTTTAAAAAGAGCGAGAGCCGGAGAGGAGAACAGTTTAAAAAGAGCCAGAGCCGGAGAGGAGAACAGTTTAAAAAGAGCGAGAGCCGGAGAGGAGAACAGTTTAAAAAGAGCGAGAGCCGGAGAGGAGAACAGTTTAAAAAGAGCGAGAGCCGGAGAGGAGAACAGTTTTAAAAGAGCGAGAGCCGAAGAGGAGAACAGTTTAAAAAGAGCGAGAGACGGAGAGGAGAACAGTTTAAAAAGAGCGAGAGCTGGAGAGGAGAACAGTTTAAAAAGAGCGAGAGCAGGAGAGGAGAACAGTTTAAAAAGAGCGAGAGCCGGAGAGGAGAACAGTTTAAAAAGAGCGAGAGCCGGAGAGGAGAACAGTTTAAAAAGAGCGAGAGCCGGAGATGAGAACAGTTTAAAAAGAGCGAGAGGCGGAGAGGAGAACAGTTTAAAAAGAGCGAGTGCCGGAGAGGAGAACAGTTTAAAAAGAGCGAGAGCCGGAGAGGAGAACAGTTTAAAAAGAGCGAGAGCCGGAGAGGAGAACAGTTTAAAAAGAGCGAGAGGCAGAGAGGAGAACAGTTTAAAAAGAGCGAGAGCCGGAGAGGAGAACAGTTTAAAAAGAGCGAGAGGCGGAGAGGAGAACAGTTTAAAAAGAGCGAGTGCCGGAGAGGAGAACAGTTTAAAAAGAGCGAGAGCCGGAGAGAAGAACAGTTTAATAAGAGCGAGAGCCGGAGAGGAGAACAGTTTAAAAAGAGCGAGAGCCGGAGAGGAGAACAGTTTAAAAAGAGCCGGAGCCAGCGAGGAGAACAGTTTAAAAAGAGCGAGAGCCGGAGAGGAGAACAGTTTAAAAAGAGCAAGAGCTGGAGAGGAGAACAGTTTAAAAAGAGCGAGTGCCGGAGAGGAGAACAGTTTAAAAAGAGCGAGAGCCGGAGAGGAGAACTGTTTAAAAAGGGCGAGAGCCGGAGAGGAGAACAGTTTAAAAAGAGCGAGAACCGGAGAGGAGAAGAGTTTAAAAAGAACGAGAGCAGGAGAGGAGAACAGTTTAAAAAGAGCGAGAGCCAGAGAGGAGAACAGTTTAAAAAGAGCCAGAGCCGGAGAGGAGAACAGTTTAAAAAGAGCGAGAGCCGGAGAGGAGAACAGTTTAAAAAGAGCGAGAGCCGGAGAGGAGAACAGTTTAAAAAGAGCGAGAGCCGGAGAGGAGAACAGTTTAAAAAGAGCGAGAGCCGGAGAGGAGTACAGTTTAAAAAGAGCTTGAGCCGGAGAGGAGAACAGATTAAAAAGAGCGAGAGCCGGAGAGGAGAACAGTTTAAAAAGAGCGAGAGCAGGAGAGGATAACAGTTTAAAAAGAGACAGAGCCGGAGCGGAGAACAGTTTAAAAAGAGCCAGAGCCGGAGAGGAGAACAGTTTAAAAAGAGCGAGAGCCGGAGAGAGGAACAGTTTAAAAAGAGCGAGAGCCGGAGAGGAGAACAGTTTAAAAAGAGCGAGAGCCGGAGAGGGGAACAGTTTAAAAAGAGCGAGAGCCGGAGAGGAGAACAGTTTAAAAAGAGCGAGAGCCAGAGAGGAGAACAGTTTAAAAAGAGCGAGAGCCGGAGAGGAGAACAGTTTAAAAGGAGCGAGAGCAGGAGAGGAGAACAGTTTAAAAAGAGCCAGAGCCGGAGAGGAGAACAGTTTAAAAAGAGCCAGAGCCGGAGAGGAGAACAGTTTAAAAAGAGCGAGAGCCGGAGAGGAGAACAGTTTAAAAAGAGCGATAGCCGGAGAGGAGAACAGTTTAAAAAGAGCGAGAGCCGGAGAGGAGAACAGTTTAAAAAGAGCGAGAGCCGGAGAGGAGAACAGTTCAAAAAGAGCGAGAGCCGGAGAGGAGAACAGTTTAAAAAGAGCGAGAGCCGCAGAGGAGAACAGTTTAAAAAGAGCGATAGCAGGAGAGGAGAACAGTTTAAAAAGAGCGAGAGCCGGAGAGGGGAACAGTTTAAAAAGAGCGAGAGCCGGAGCAGAGAACAGTTTAAAAAGAGCGAGAGCCGGAGAGGAGAACAGTTTAAAAAGAGCGAGAGCCAGAGAGGAGAACAGTTTAAAAAGAGCCAGAGCCGGAGAGGAGAACAGTTTAAAAAGAGCCAGAGCCGGAGAGGAGAACAGTTTAAAAAGAGCGAGAGCCGGAGAGGAGAACAGTTTAGAAGGAGCGAGAGGCGGAGAGGAGAACAGTTTAAAAAGAGCGAGAGCCGGAGAGGAGAACAGTTTAAAAAGAGCGAGAGCCGGAGAGGAGAACAGTTTAAAAAGAGCCAGAGCCGGAGAGGAGAACAGTTTAAAAAGAGCCAGAGCCGGAGAGGAGAACAGTTTAAAAAGAGTAAGAGCTGGAGAGGAGAACTGTTTAAAAAGAGCGAGAGCCGGAGAGGAGAACAGTTTAAAAAGAGCCAGAGCCGGAGAGGAGAACAGTTTAAAAAGAGCGAGAGCCGGAGAGGAGAACAGTTTAAAAAGAGCGAGAGCCGGAGAGGAGAACAGTTTAAAAAGAGCGAGAGCCGGAGAGGAGAACAGTTTAAAAAGAGCCAGAGCCGGAGAGGAGAACAGTTTAAAAAGAGCGAGAGCCGGAGAGGAGAACAGTTTAAAAAGAGCGACAGCTGGAGAGGAGAACAGTTTAAAAAGAGCGAGAGCCGGAGAGGAGAACAGTTTAAAAAGAGCGAGAGCCGGAGAGGAGAACAGTTTAAAAAGAGCGAGAGCCGGAGAGGAGAACAGTTTAAAAAGAGCCAGAGCTGGAGAGGAGAACAGTTTAATAAGAGCGTGAGCCAGAGAGGAGAACAGTTTAAAAAGAGCCAGAGCAGGAGAGGAGAACAGTTTAAAAAGAGCCAGAGCTGGAGAGGAGAACAGTTTAAAAAGAGCCAGAGCCGGAGAGGAGAACAGTTTATAAAGAGCCAGAGCCAGAGAGGAGAACAGTTTAAAAAGAGCCAGAGCCGGAGAGGAGAACAGTTTAAAAAGAGCGAGATCCGGAGAGGAGAACAGTTTAAAAAGAGCGAGAGCCGGAGAGGAGAACTGTTTAAAAAGAGCGAGAGCCGGAGAGGAGAACAGTTTAAAAAGAGCCAGAGCCGGAGAGGAGAACAGTTTAAAAAGAGCGAGAGCCGGAGAGGATAACAGTTTAAAAAGAGCGAGAGACGTAGAGGAGAACAGTTTAAAAAGAGCGAGAGCCGGAGAGGAGAACAGTTTAAAGAGCGAGAGCCGGAGAGGAGAACAGTTTAAAAAGAGCGAGAGCCGGAGAGGAGAACAGTTTAAAAAGAGCGAGAGCCGGAGAGGAGAACAGTTTAAAAAGAGCGAGAGCCAGAGAGGAGAACAGTTTAAAAAGAGCGAGAGCCGGAGAGGAGAACATTTTAAAAAGAGCGAGAGCCGGAGAGGAGAACAGTTTAAAAAGAGCGAGAGCCGGAGAGGAGAACAGTTTAAAAAGAGTGAGAGCCGGAGAGGAGAACAGTTTAAAAAGAGCGAGAGCCGGAGAGGAGAACAGTTTAAAAAGAGCGAGAGCCGGAGTGGAGAACAGTTTAAAAAGAGCGAGTGCCGGAGAGGAGAACAGTTTAAAAAGAGCGAGAGCCGGAGAGGAGAACAGTTTAAAAAGAGCGAGAGCCGGAGAGGAGAACAGTTTAAAAAGGGCGAGAGCCGGAGAGGAGAACAGTTTAAAAAGGGCGAGAGCCGGAGAGGAGAACAGTTTAAAAAGAGCGAGTGCCGGAGAGGATAACAGTTTAAAAAGAGCGAGAGCCGGAGAGGAGAACAGTTTAAAAAGGGCGAGAGCCGGAGAGGAGAACAGTTTAAAAAGAGCGAGAGCCGGAGAGGAGAACAGTTTAAAAAGAACGAGAGCAGGAGAGGAGAACAGTTTAAAAAGAGCGAGAGCCGGAGAGGAGAACAGTTTAAAAAGAGCCAGAGCCGGAGAGGAGAACAGTTTAAAAAGAGCGAGAGCCGGAGAGGAGAACAGTTTAAAAAGAGCGAGAGCCGGAGAGGAGAACAGTTTAAAAAGAGCGAGAGCCGGAGAGGAGAACAGTTTTAAAAGAGCGAGAGCCGGAGAGGAGAACAGTTTAAAAAGAGCGAGAGCCGGAGAGGAGAACAGTTTAAAAAGAGCGAGAGCCGGAGCGGAGAACAGTTTAAAAAGAGCCAGAGCCGGAGAGGAGAACAGTTTAAAAAGAGCGAGAGCCGGAGAGGAGAACAGTTTAAAAAGAGCGAGAGGCGGAGAGGAGAACAGCTTAAAAAGAGCGAGTGCCGGAGAGGAGTAGAGTTTAAAAAGAGCGAGAGCCGGAGAGAAGAACAGTTTAATAAGAGCGAGAGCCGGAGAGGAGAACAGTTTAAAAAGAGCGAGAGCCGGAGAGGAGAACAGTTTAAAAAGAGCCGGAGCCAGCGAGGAGAACAGTTTAAAAAGAGCGAGAGCCGGAGAGGAGAACAGTTTAAAAAGAGCAACAGCTGGAGAGGAGAACAGTTTAAAAAGAGCGAGTGCCGGAGAGGAGAACAGTTTAAAAAGAGCGAGAGCCGGAGAGGAGAACTGTTTAAAAAGGGCGAGAGCCGGAGAGGAGAACAGTTTAAAAAGAGCGAGAACCGGAGAGGAGAAGAGTTTAAAAAGAACGAGAGCAGGAGAGGAGAACAGTTTAAAAAGAGCGAGAGCCAGAGAGGAGAACAGTTTAAAAAGAGCCAGAGCCGGAGAGGAGAACAGTTTAAAAAGAGCGAGAGCCGGAGAGGAGAACAGTTTAAAAAGAGCGAGAGCCGGAGAGGAGAACAGTTTAAAAAGAGCGAGAGCCGGAGAGGAGTACAGTTTAAAAAGAGCTTGAGCCGGAGAGGAGAACAGATTAAAAAGAGCGAGAGCCGGAGAGGAGAACAGTTTAAAAAGAGCGAGAGCAGGAGAGGAGAACAGTTTAAAAAGAGACAGAGCCGGAGCGGAGAACAGTTTAAAAAGAGCCAGAGCCGGAGAGGAGAACAGTTTAAAAAGAGCGAGAGCCGGAGAGGAGAACAGTTTAAATAGAGCGAGAGCCGGAGAGGAGAACAGTTTAAAAAGAGCGAGAGCAGGAGAGGAGAACAGTTTAAAAAGAGCGAGAGCCGGAGAGGAGAACAGTTTAAAAAGAGCGAGTGCCGGAGAGGAGAACAGTTTAAAAAGAGCGAGAGCCGGAGAGGAGAACAGTTTAAAAAGGGCGAGAGCCGGAGAGGAGAACAGTTTAAAAAGAGCGAGAGCCGGAGAGGAGAAGAGTTTAAAAAGAACGAGAGCAGGAGAGGAGAACAGTTTAAAAAGAGCGAGAGCCAGAGAGAAGAACAGTTTAAAAAGAGCCAGAGCCGGAGAGGAGAACAGTTTAAAAAGAGCGAGAGCCGGAGAGGAGAACAGTTTAAAAAGAGCGAGAGCCGGAGAGGAGAACAGTTTAAAAAGAGCGAGAGCCGGAGAGGAGAACAGATTAAAAAGAGCGTGAGCCGGAGAGGAGAACAGATTAAAAAGAGCGAGAGCCGGAGAGGAGAACAGTTTAAAAAGAGCGAGAGCCGGAGAGGAGAACAGTTTAAAAAGAGACAGAGCCGGAGCGGAGAACAGTTTAAAAAGAGCCAGAGCCGGAGAGGAGAACAGTTTAAAAAGAGCGAGAGCCGGAGAGGGGAGCAGTTTAAAAAGAGCGAGAGCCGGAGAGGAGAACAGTTTAAAAAGAGCGAGAGCCGGAGAGGGTAACAGTTTAAAAAGAGCGAGAGCAGGAGAGGAGAACAGTTTAAAAAGAGCCAGAGCCGGAGAGGAGAACAGTTTAAAAAGAGCGAGAGCTGGAGAGGAGAACAGTTTAAAAAGAGCGAGAGCAGGAGAGGAGAACAGTTTAAAAAGAGCCAGAGCCGGAGAGGAGAACAGTTTAAAAAGAGCGAGTGCCGGAGAGCTGAACAGTTTAAAAAGAGCGAGTGCCGGAGAGGAGAACAGTTTAAAAAGGGCGAGAGCCGGAGAGCAGAACAGTTTAAAAAGAGCCAGAGCCAGAGAGGAGAACAGTTTAAAAAGAGCGAGAGCCGGAGAGGAGAACAGTTTAAAAAGACCGAGAGCCAGAGAGGAGAACAGTTTAAAAAGAGCGAGAGCCGGAGAGGAGAACAGTTTAAAAAGAGGGAGAGCCGGAGAGGAGAACAGTTTAAAAAGAGCGAGAGCCGGAGAGGAGAACAGATTAAAAAGAGCGAGAGCCGGAGAGGAGAACAGTTTAAAAAGAGCGAGAGCCGGAGAGGAGAACAGTTTAAAAAGAGCGAGAGCCGGAGAGGAGAACAGTTTAAAAAGAGCGAGAGCAGGAGAGGAGAACAGTTTAAAAAGAGCGAGAGCCGGAGAGGAGAACAGTTTAAAAAGAGCGAGATCCGGAGAGGAGAACAGTTTAAAAAGAGCGAAAGCCGGAGAGGAGAACAGTTTAAAAAGAGCGAGAGCCGGAGTGGAGAACAGTTTAAAAAGGGCGAGAGCCGGAGTGGAGAACAGTTTAAAAAGAGCGAGAGCCGGAGAGGAGAACAGTTTAAAAAGAGCGAGAGCAGGAGAGGAGAACAGTTTAAAAAGAGCGAGAGCCGGAGAGGAGAACAGTTTAAAAAGAGCGAGAGCCGGAGTGGAGAACAGTTTAAAAAGAGCGAGAGCCGGAGAGGAGAACAGTTTAAAAAGAGCGAGAGCAGGAGAGGAGAACAGTTTAAAAAGAGCGAGAGCCGGAGAGGAGAACAGTTTAAAAAGAGCGAGATCCGGAGAGGAGAACAGTTTAAAAAGAGCGAGTGCCGGAGAGGAGAACAGTTTAAAAAGAGCGAGAGCCGGAGAGGAGAACAGTTTAAAAAGGGCGAGAGCCGGAGAGGAGAACAGTTTAAAAAGAGCGAGAGCCGGAGAGGAGAAGAGTTCAAAAAGAACGAGAGCAGGAGAGGAGAACAGTTTAAAAAGAGCGAGAGCCAGAGAGGAGAACAGTTTAAAAAGAGCCAGAGCCGGAGAGGAGAACAGTTTAAAAAGAGCGAGAGCCGGAGAGGAGAACAGTTTAAAAAGGGCGAGAGCCGGAGAGGAGAACAGTTTAAAAAGAGCGAGAGCCGGAGAGGAGAAGAGTTCAAAAAGAACGAGAGCAGGAGAGGAGAACAGTTTAAAAAGAGCGAGAGCCGGAGAGGAGAACA
The DNA here is from genome assembly GCF_052327205.1 of Somniosus microcephalus. Classification (NCBI taxonomy): domain Eukaryota; kingdom Metazoa; phylum Chordata; class Chondrichthyes; order Squaliformes; family Somniosidae; genus Somniosus; species Somniosus microcephalus. The sequence goes on along the minus strand of NW_028225187.1, from coordinate 30,060,158 downwards.
GTTTAAAAATAGCGAGAGCCGGAGAGGGGTACAGTTTAAAAAGAGCGAGAGCCGGAGAGGAGAACAGTTTAAAAAGAGCGAGAGCCGGAGAGGGTAACAGTTTAAAAAGAGCGAGAGCAGGAGAGGAGAACAGTTTAAAAAGAGCCAGAGCCGGAGAGGAGAACAGTTTAAAAAGAGCCAGAGCCGGAGAGGAGAACAGTTTAAAAAGAGCGAGAGCCGGAGAGGGGAACAGTTTAAAAAGAGCGAGAGCAGGAGAGGAGAACAATTTAAAAAGAGCCAGAGCCGGAGAGGAGAACAGTTTAAAAAGAGCGAGTGCCGGAGAGGAGAACAGTTTAAAAAGAGCCAGAGCCGGAGAGGAGAACAGTTTAAAAAGAGCGAGAGCAGGAGAGGAGAACAATTTAAAAAGAGCCAGAGCCGGAGAGGAGAACAGTTTAAAAAGAGCGAGTGCCGGAGAGGAGAACAGTTTAAAAGAGCGAGAGCCGGAGAGGAGAACAGTTTAAAAAGAGCGAGAGCCGGAGAGCAGAACAGTTTAAAAAGAGCCAGAGCCGGAGAGGAGAACAGTTTAAAAAGAGCGAGAGCCGGAGAGGAGAACAGTTTAAAAAGACCGAGAGCCAGAGAGGAGAACAGTTTAAAAAGAGCGAGAGCCGGAGAGGAGAACAGTTTAAAAAGAGAGAGAGCCGGAGAGGAGAACAGTTTAAAAAGAGCGAGAGCCGGAGAGGAGAACAGTTTAAAAAGAGCGAGAGCCGGAGAGGAGAACAGTTTAATAAGAGCGAGAGCCGGAGAGGAGAACAGTTTAAAAAGAGCGAGAGCCGGAGAGGAGAACAGTTTAAAAAGAGCGAGAGCCGGAGAGGAGAACAGTTTAAAAAGAGCGAGAGCCGGAGAGGAGAACAGTTTAAAAAGAGCGAGAGCCGGAGAGGAGAACAGTTTAAAAAGAGCCAGAGCCGGAGAGGAGAACAGTTTAAAAAGAGCGAAAGCCGGAGAGGAGAACAGTTTAAAAAGGGCAAGAGCCGGAGAGCAGAACAGTTTAAAAAGAGCCAGAGCCGGAGAGGAGAACAGTTTAAAAAGAGCGAGAGCCAGAGAGGAGAACAGTATAAAAAGAGCCAGAGCCGGAGAGGAGAACAGTTTAAAAAGAGCGAGAGCCGGAGAGGAGAACAGTTTAAAAAGAGCGAGTGCCGGAGAGGAGAACAGTTTAAAAAGAGCGAGAGCCGGAGAGGAGAACAGTTTAAAAAGAGCGAGAGCCGGAGAGGAGAACAGTTTAAAAAGAGCGAGTGCCGGAGAGGGGAACAGTTTAAAAAGAGCGAGAGCCGGAGAGGAGAACAGTTTAAAAAGAGCGAGAGCCGGAGAGGAGAACAGTTCAAAAAGAGCGAGAGCCGGAGAGGAGAACAGTTTAAAAAGAGCGAGAGCCGCAGAGGAGAACAGTTTAAAAAGAGCGATAGCAGGAGAGGAGAACAGTTTAAAAAGAGTGAGAGCCGGAGAGGGGTACAGTTTAAAAAGAGCGAGAGCCGGAGCGGAGAACAGTTTAAAAAGAGCGAGAGCCGGAGAGGAGAACAGTTTAAAAAGAGCGAGAGCCAGAGAGGAGAACAGTTTAAAAAGAGCCAGAGCCGGAGAGGAGAACAGTTTAAAAAGAGCCAGAGGCGGAGAGGAGAACAGTTTAAAAAGAGCGAGAGCCGGAGAGGAGAACAGTTTAGAAAGAGCGAGAGGCGGAGAGGAGAACAGTTTAAAAAGAGCGAGAGCCGGAGAGGAGAACAGTTTAAAAAGAACGAGAGCCGGAGAGGAGAACAGTTTAAAAAGAGCCAGAGCCGGAGAGGAGAACAGTTTAAAAAGAGCCAGAGCCGGAGAGGAGAACAGTTTAAAAAGAGTGAGAGCTGGAGAGGAGAACTGTTTAAAAAGAGCGAGAGCCGGAGAGGAGAACAGTTTAAAAAGAGCCAGAGCCGGAGAGGAGAACAGTTTAAAAAGAGCCAGAGCAGGAGAGGAGAACAGTTTAAAAAGAGCGAGAGCCGGAGAGGAGAACAGTTTAAAAAGAGCCAGAGCCGGAGAGGAGAACAGTTTAAAAAGAGCGAGATCCGGAGAGGAGAACAGTTTAAAAAGAGCGAGAGCCGGAGAGGAGAACAGTTTAAAAAGAGCGAGAGCCAGAGTGGAGAACAGTTTAAAAAGGGCGAGAGCCGGAGTGGAGAACAGTTTAAAAAGAGCGAGAGCCGGAGAGGAGAACAGTTTAAAAAGAGCGAGAGCAGGAGAGGAGAACAGTTTAAAAAGAGCGAGAGCCGGAGAGGAGAACAGTTTAAAAAGAGCGAGAGCCGGAGTGGAGAACAGTTTAAAAAGAGCGAGAGCCGGAGAGGAGAACAGTTTAAAAAGAGCGAGAGCAGGAGAGGAGAACAGTTTAAAAAGAGCGAGATCCGGAGAGGAGAACAGTTTAAAAAGAGCGAGTGCCGGAGAGGAGAACAGTTTAAAAAGAGCGAGAGCCGGAGAGGAGAACAGTATAAAAAGGACGAGAGCCGGAGAGGAGAACAGTTTAAAAAGAGCGAGAGCCGGAGAGGAGAAGAGTTCAAAAAGAACGAGAGCAGGAGAGGAGAACAGTTTAAAAAGAGCGAGAGCCAGAGAGGAGAACAGTTTAAAAAGAGCCAGAGCCGGAGAGGAGAACAGTTTAAAAAGAGCGAGAGCCGGAGAGGAGAACAGTTTAAAAAGGGCGAGAGCCGGAGAGGAGAACAGTTTAAAAAGAGCGAGAGCCGGAGAGGAGAAGAGTTCAAAAAGAACGAGAGCAGGAGAGGAGAACAGTTTAAAAAGAGCGCCGGAGAGGAGAACAGTTTAAAAATAGCGAGAGCCGGAGAGGGGAACAGTTTAAAAAGAGCGAGAGCCGGAGAGGAGAACAGTTTAAAAAGAGCGAGAGCCGGAGAGGGTAACAGTTTAAAAAGAGCGAGTGCAGGAGAGGAGAACAGTTTAAAAAGAGCCAGAGCCGGAGAGGAGAACAGTTTAAAAAGAGCCAGAGCCGGAGAGGAGAACAGTTTAAAAAGAGCGAGAGCCGGAGAGGGGAACAGTTTAAAAAGAGCGAGAGCAGGAGAGGAGAACAATTTAAAAAGAGCCAGAGCCGGAGAGGAGAACAGTTTAAAAAGAGCGAGTGCCGGAGAGGAGAACAGTTTAAAAAGAGCCAGAGCCGGAGAGGAGAACAGTTTAAAAAGAGCGAGAGCAGGAGAGGAGAACAATTTAAAAAGAGCCAGAGCCGGAGAGGAGAACAGTTTAAAAAGAGCGAGTGCCGGAGAGGAGAACAGTTTAAAAGAGCGAGAGCCGGAGAGGAGAACAGTTTAAAAAGGGCGAGAGCCGGAGAGCAGAACAGTTTAAAAAGAGCCAGAGCCGGAGAGGAGAACAGTTTAAAAAGAGCGAGAGCCGGAGAGGAGAACAGTTTAAAAAGACCGAGAGCCAGAGAGGAGAACAGTTTAAAAAGAGCGAGAGCCGGAGAGGAGAACAGTTTAAAAAGAGAGAGAGCCGGAGAGGAGAACAGTTTAAAAAGAGCGAGAGCCGGAGAGGAGAACAGTTTAAAAAGAGCGAGAGCCGGAGAGGAGAACAGTTTAATAAGAGCGAGAGCCGGAGAGGAGAACAGTTTAAAAAGAGCGAGAGCCGGAGAGGAGAACAGGTTAAAAAGAGCGAGAGCCGGAGAGGAGAACAGTTTAAAAAGAGCGAGAGCCGGAGAGGAGAACAGTTTAAAAAGAGCGAGAGCCGGAGAGGAGAACAGTTTAAAAAGAGCCAGAGCCGGAGAGGAGAACAGTTTAAAAAGAGCGAAAGCCGGAGAGGAGAACAGTTTAAAAAGGGCAAGAGCCGGAGAGCAGAACAGTTTAAAAAGAGCCAGAGCCGGAGAGGAGAACAGTTTAAAAAGAGCGAGAGCCAGAGAGGAGAACAGTATAAAAAGAGCCAGAGCCGGAGAGGAGAACAGTTTAAAAAGAGCGAGAGCCGGAGAGGAGAACAGTTTAAAAAGAGCGAGTGCCGGAGAGGAGAACAGTTTAAAAAGAGCAAGAGCCGGAGAGGAGAACAGTTTAAAAAGAGCGAGAGCCGGAGAGGAGAACAGTTTAAAAAGAGCGAGTGCCGGAGAGGGGAACAGTTTAAAAAGAGCGAGAGCCGGAGAGGAGAACAGTTTAAAAAGAGCGAGAGCCGGAGAGGAGAACAGTTCAAAAAGAGCGAGAGCCGGAGAGGAGAACAGTTTAAAAAGAGCGAGAGCCGCAGAGGAGAACAGTTTAAAAAGAGCGATAGCAGGAGAGGAGAACAGTTTAAAAAGAGTGAGAGCCGGAGAGGGGAACAGTTTAAAAAGAGCGAGAGCCGGAGCGGAGAACAGTTTAAAAAGAGCGAGAGCCGGAGAGGAGAACAGTTTAAAAAGAGCGAGAGCCAGAGAGGAGAACAGTTTAAAAAGAGCCAGAGCCGGAGAGGAGAACAGTTTAAAAAGAGCCAGAGGCGGAGAGGAGAACAGTTTAAAAAGAGCGAGAGCCGGAGAGGAGAACAGTTTAGAAAGAGCGAGAGGCGGAGAGGAGAACAGTTTAAAAAGAGCGAGAGCCGGAGAGGAGAACAGTTTAAAAAGAACGAGAGCCGGAGAGGAGAACAGTTTAAAAAGAGCCAGAGCCGGAGAGGAGAACAGTTTAAAAAGAGCCAGAGCCGGAGAGGAGAACAGTTTAAAAAGAGTGAGAGCTGGAGAGGAGAACAGTTTAAAAAGAGCGAGAGCCGGAGAGGAGAACAGTTTAAAAAGAGCCAGAGCCGGAGAGGAGAACAGTTTAAAAAGAGCGAGAGCCGGAGAGGAGAACAGTTTAAAAAGAGCCAGAGCCGGAGAGGAGAACAGTTTAAAAAGAGCGAGAGCCGGAGAGGAGAACAGTTTAAAAAGAGCCAGAGCCGGAGAGGAGAACAGTTTAAAAAGAGCGAGAGCCGGAGAGGAGAACAGTTTAAAAAGAGCCAGAGCCGGAGAGGAGAACAGTTTAAAAAGAGCCAGAGCCGGAGAGGAGAACAGTTTAAAAAGAGCGAGATCCGGAGAGGAGAACAGTTTAAAAAGAGCGAGAGCCGGAGAGGAGAACAGTTTAAAAAGAGCGAGAGCCGGAGTGGAGAACAGTTTAAAAAGGGCGAGAGCCGGAGTGGAGAACACTTTAAAAAGAGCGAGAGCCGGAGAGGAGAACAGTTTAAAAAGAGCGAGAGCAGGAGAGGAGAACAGTTTAAAAAGAGCGAGAGCCGGAGAGGAGAACAGTTTAAAAAGAGCGAGAGCCGGAGTGGAGAACAGTTTAAAAAGAGCGAGAGCCGGAGAGGAGAACAGTTTAAAAAGAGCGAGAGCAGGAGAGGAGAACAGTTTAAAAAGAGCGAGAGCCGGAGAGGAGAACAGTTTAAAAAGAGCGAGATCCGGAGAGGAGAACAGTTTAAAAAGAGCGAGTGCCGGAGAGGAGAACAGTTTAAAAAGAGCGAGAGCCGGAGAGGAGAACAGTTTAAAAAGGGCGAGAGCCGGAGAGGAGAACAGTTTAAAAAGAGCGAGAGCCGGAGAGGAGAAGAGTTCAAAAAGAACGAGAGCAGGAGAGGAGAACAGTTTAAAAAGAGCGAGAGCCAGAGAGGAGAACAGTTTAAAAAGAGCCAGAGCCGGAGAGGAGAACAGTTTAAAAAGAGCGAGAGCCGGAGAGGAGAACAGTTTAAAAAGGGCGAGAGCCGGAGAGGAGAACAGTTTAAAAAGAGCGAGAGCCGGAGAGGAGAAGAGTTCAAAAAGAACGAGAGCAGGAGAGGAGAACAGTTTAAAAAGAGCGAGAGCCGGAGAGGAGAACAGTTTAAAAATAGTGAGAGCCGGAGAGGGGAACAGTTTAAAAAGAGCGAGAGCCGGAGAGGAGAACAGTTTAAAAAGAGCGAGAGCCGGAGAGGGTAACAGTTTAAAAAGAGCGAGTGCAGGAGAGGAGAACAGTTCAAAAAGAGCGAGAGCCGGAGAGGAGAACAGTTTAAAAAGAGCCAGAGCCGGAGAGGAGAACAGTTTAAAAAGAGCCAGAGCCGGAGAGGAGAACAGTTTAAAAAGAGCCAGAGCCGGAGAGGAGAACAGTTTAAAAAGAGCGAGAGCCGGAGAGGGGAACAGTTTAAAAAGAGCGAGAGCAGGAGAGGAGAACAATTTAAAAAGAGCCAGAGCCGGAGAGGAGAACAGTTTAAAAAGAGCGAGTGCCGGAGAGGAGAACAGTTTAAAAAGAGCCAGAGCCGGAGAGGAGAACAGTTTAAAAAGAGCGAGAGCAGGAGAGGAGAACAATTTAAAAAGAGCCAGAGCCGGAGAGGAGAACAGTTTAAAAAGAGCGAGTGCCGGAGAGGAGAACAGTTTAAAAGAGCGAGAGCCGGAGAGGAGAACAGTTTAAAAAGGGCGAGAGCCGGAGAGCAGAACAGTTTAAAAAGAGCCAGAGCCGGAGAGGAGAACAGTTTAAAAAGAGCGAGAGCCGGAGAGGAGAACAGTTTAAAAAGACCGAGAGCCAGAGAGGAGAACAGTTTAAAAAGAGCGAGAGCCGGAGAGGAGAACAGTTTAAAAAGAGAGAGAGCCGGAGAGGAGAACAGTTTAAAAAGAGCGAGAGCCGGAGAGGAGAACAGTTTAAAAAGAGCGAGAGCCGGAGAGGAGAACAGTTTAATAAGAGCGAGAGCCGGAGAGGAGAACAGTTTAAAAAGAGCGAGAGCCGGAGAGGAGAACAGGTTAAAAAGAGCGAGAGCCGGAGAGGAGAACAGTTTAAAAAGAGCGAGAGCCGGAGAGGAGAACAGTTTAAAAAGAGCGAGAGCCGGAGCGGAGAACAGTTTAAAAAGAGCCAGAGCCGGAGAGGAGAACAGTTTAAAAAGAGCGAAAGCCGGAGAGGAGAACAGTTTAAAAAGGGCAAGAGCCGGAGAGCAGAACAGTTTAAAAAGAGCCAGAGCCGGAGAGGAGAACAGTTTAAAAAGAGCGAGAGCCAGAGAGGAGAACAGTATAAAAAGAGCCAGAGCCGGAGAAGAGAACAGTTTAAAAAGAGCGAGAGCCGGAGAGGAGAACAGTTTAAAAAGAGCGAGTGCCGGAGAGGGGAACAGTTTAAAAAGAGCGAGAGCCGGAGAGGAGAACAGTTTAAAAAGAGCGAGTGCCGGAGAGGAGAACAGTTTAAAAAGAGCAAGAGCCGGAGAGGAGAACAGTTTAAAAAGAGCGAGTGCCGGAGAGGGGAACAGTTTAAAAAGAGCGAGAGCCGGAGAGGAGAACAGTTTAAAAAGAGCGAGAGCCGGAGAGGAGAACAGTTCAAAAAGAGCGAGAGCCGGAGAGGAGAACAGTTTAAAAAGAGCGAGAGCCGCAGAGGAGAACAGTTTAAAAAGAGCGATAGCAGGAGAGGAGAACAGTTTAAAAAGAGTGAGAGCCGGAGAGGGGAACAGTTTAAAAAGAGCGAGAGCCGGAGTGGAGAACAGTTTAAAAAGAGCGAGAGCCGGAGAGGAGAACAGTTTAAAAAGAGCGAGAGCCAGAGAGGAGAACAGTTTAAAAAGAGCCAGAGCCGGAGAGGAGAACAGTTTAAAAAGAGCCAGAGGCGGAGAGGAGAACAGTTTAAAAAGAGCGAGAGCCGGAGAGGAGAACAGTTTAGAAAGAGCGAGAGGCGGAGAGGAGAACAGTTTAAAAAGAGCGAGAGCCGGAGAGGAGAACAGTTTAAAAAGAACGAGAGCCGGAGAGGAGAACAGTTTAAAAAGAGCCAGAGCCGGAGAGGAGAACAGTTTAAAAAGAGCCAGAGCCGGAGAGGAGAACAGTTTAAAAAGAGTGAGAGCTGGAGAGGAGAACTGTTTAAAAAGAGCGAGAGCCGGAGAGGAGAACAGTTTAAAAAGAGCCAGAGCCGGAGAGGAGAACAGTTTAAAAAGAGCCAGAGCAGGAGAGGAGAACAGTTTAAAAAGAGCGAGAGCCGGAGAGGAGAACAGTTTAAAAAGAGCCAGAGCCGGAGAGGAGAACAGTTTAAAAAGAGCGAGATCCGGAGAGGAGAACAGTTTAAAAAGAGCGAGAGCCGGAGAGGAGAACAGTTTAAAAAGAGCGAGAGCCGGAGTGGAGAACAGTTTAAAAAGGGCGAGAGCCGGAGTGGAGAACACTTTAAAAAGAGCGAGAGCCGGAGAGGAGAACAGTTTAAAAAGAGCGAGAGCAGGAGAGGAGAACAGTTTAAAAAGAGCGAGAGCCGGAGAGGAGAACAGTTTAAAAAGAGCGAGAGCCGGAGTGGAGAACAGTTTAAAAAGAGCGAGAGCCGGAGAGGAGAACAGTTTAAAAAGAGCGAGAGCAGGAGAGGAGAACAGTTTAAAAAGAGCGAGAGCCGGAGAGGAGAACAGTTTAAAAAGAGCGAGATCCGGAGAGGAGAACAGTTTAAAAAGAGCGAGTGCCGGAGAGGAGAACAGTTTAAAAAGAGCGAGAGCCGGAGAGGAGAACAGTTTAAAAAGGGCGAGAGCCGGAGAGGAGAACAGTTTAAAAAGAGCGAGAGCCGGAGAGGAGAAGAGTTCAAAAAGAACGAGAGCAGGAGAGGAGAACAGTTTAAAAAGAGCGAGAGCCAGAGAGGAGAACAGTTTAAAAAGAGCCAGAGCCGGAGAGGAGAACAGTTTAAAAAGAGCGAGAGCCGGAGAGGAGAACAGTTTAAAAAGGGCGAGAGCCGGAGAGGAGAACAGTTTAAAAAGAGCGAGAGCCGGAGAGGAGAAGAGTTCAAAAAGAACGAGAGCAGGAGAGGAGAACAGTTTAAAAAGAGCGAGAGCCGGAGAGGAGAACAGTTTAAAAATAGTGAGAGCCGGAGAGGGGAACAGTTTAAAAAGAGCGAGAGCCGGAGAGGAGAACAGTTTAAAAAGAGCGAGAGCCGGAGAGGGTAACAGTTTAAAAAGAGCGAGAGCAGGAGAGGAGAACAGTTTAAAAAGAGCCAGAGCCGGAGAGGAGAACAGTTTAAAAAGAGCCAGAGCCGGAGAGGAGAACAGTTTAAAAAGAGCGAGAGCCGGAGAGGGGAACAGTTTAAAAAGAGCGAGAGCAGGAGAGGAGAACAATTTAAAAAGAGCCAGAGCCGGAGAGGAGAACAGTTTAAAAAGAGCGAGTGCCGGAGAGGAGAACAGTTTAAAAAGAGCCAGAGCCGGAGAGGAGAACAGTTTAAAAAGAGCGAGAGCAGGAGAGGAGAACAATTTAAAAAGAGCCAGAGCCGGAGAGGAGAACAGTTTAAAAAGAGCGAGTGCCGGAGAGGAGAACAGTTTAAAAGAGCGAGAGCCGGAGAGGAGAACAGTTTAAAAAGGGCGAGAGCCGGAGAGCAGAACAGTTTAAAAAGAGCCAGAGCCGGAGAGGAGAACAGTTTAAAAAGAGCGAGAGCCGGAGAGGAGAACAGTTTAAAAAGACCGAGAGCCAGAGAGGAGAACAGTTTAAAAAGAGCGAGAGCCGGAGAGGAGAACAGTTTAAAAAGAGAGAGAGCCGGAGAGGAGAACAGTTTAAAAAGAGCGAAAGCCGGAGAGGAGAACAGTTTAAAAAGAGCGAGAGCCGGAGAGGAGAACAGTTTAATAAGAGCGAGAGCCGGAGAGGAGAACAGTTTAAAAAGAGCGAGAGCCGGAGAGGAGAACAGTTTAAAAAGAGCGAGAGCCGGAGAGGAGAACAGTTTAAAAAGAGCGAGAGCCGGAGAGGAGAACAGTTTAAAAAGAGCGAGAGCCGGAGAGGAGAACAGTTTAAAAAGAGCCAGAGCCGGAGAGGAGAACAGTTTAAAAAGAGCGAAAGCCGGAGAGGAGAACAGTTTAAAAAGGGCAAGAGCCGGAGAGCAGAACAGTTTAAAAAGAGCCAGAGCCGGAGAGGAGAACAGTTTAAAAAGAGCGAGAGCCAGAGAGGAGAAAAGTATAAAAAGAGCCAGAGCCGGAGAGGAGAACAGTTTAAAAAGAGCGAGAGCCGGAGAGGAGAACAGTTTAAAAAGAGCGAGTGCCGGAGAGGAGAACAGTTTAAAAAGAGCGAGAGCCGGAGAGGAGAACAGTTTAAAAAGAGCGAGAGCCGGAGAGGAGAACAGTTTAAAAAGAGCGAGTGCCGGAGAGGGGAACAGTTTAAAAAGAGCGAGAGCCGGAGAGGAGAACAGTTTAAAAAGAGCGAGAGCCGGAGAGGAGAACAGTTCAAAAAGAGCGAGAGCCGGAGAGGAGAACAGTTTAAAAAGAGCGAGAGCCGCAGAGGAGAACAGTTTAAAAAGAGCGATAGCAGGAGAGGAGAACAGTTTAAAAAGAGTGAGAGCCGGAGAGGGGAACAGTTTAAAAAGAGCGAGAGCCGGAGCGGAGAACAGTTTAAAAAGAGCGAGAGCCGGAGAGGAGAACAGTTTAAAAAGAGCGAGAGCCAGAGAGGAGAACAGTTTAAAAAGAGCCAGAGCCGGAGAGGAGAACAGTTTAAAAAGAGCCAGAGGCGGAGAGGAGAACAGTTTAAAAAGAGCGAGAGCCGGAGAGGAGAACAGTTTAGAAAGAGCGAGAGGCGGAGAGGAGAACAGTTTAAAAAGAGCGAGAGCCGGAGAGGAGAACAGTTTAAAAAGAACGAGAGCCGGAGAGGAGAACAGTTTAAAAAGAGCCAGAGCCGGAGAGGAGAACAGTTTAAAAAGAGCCAGAGCCGGAGAGGAGAACAGTTTAAAAAGAGTGAGAGCTGGAGAGGAGAACTGTTTAAAAAGAGCGAGAGCCGGAGAGGAGAACAGTTTAAAAAGAGCCAGAGCCGGAGAGGAGAACAGTTTAAAAAGAGCCAGAGCAGGAGAGGAGAACAGTTTAAAAAGAGCGAGAGCCGGAGAGGAGAACAGTTTAAAAAGAGCCAGAGCCGGAGAGGAGAACAGTTTAAAAAGAGCGAGATCCGGAGAGGAGAACAGTTTAAAAAGAGCGAGAGCCGGAGAGGAGAACAGTTTAAAAAGAGCGAGAGCCGGAGTGGAGAACAGTTTAAAAAGGGCGAGAGCCGGAGTGGAGAACACTTTAAAAAGAGCGAGAGCCGGAGAGGAGAACAGTTTAAAAAGAGCGAGAGCAGGAGAGGAGAACAGTTTAAAAAGAGCGAGAGCCGGAGAGGAGAACAGTTTAAAAAGAGCGAGAGCCGGAGTGGAGAACAGTTTAAAAAGAGCGAGAGCCGGAGAGGAGAACAGTTTAAAAAGAGCGAGAGCAGGAGAGGAGAACAGTTTAAAAAGAGCGAGAGCCGGAGAGGAGAACAGTTTAAAAAGAGCGAGATCCGGAGAGGAGAACAGTTTAAAAAGAGCGAGTGCCGGAGAGGAGAACAGTTTAAAAAGAGCGAGAGCCGGAGAGGAGAACAGTTTAAAAAGGGCGAGAGCCGGAGAGGAGAACAGTTTAAAAAGAGCGAGAGCCGGAGAGGAGAAGAGTTCAAAAAGAACGAGAGCAGGAGAGGAGAACAGTTTAAAAAGAGCGAGAGCCAGAGAGGAGAACAGTTTAAAAAGAGCCAGAGCCGGAGAGGAGAACAGTTTAAAAAGAGCGAGAGCCGGAGAGGAGAACAGTTTAAAAAGGGCGAGAGCCGGAGAGGAGAACAGTTTAAAAAGAGCGAGAGCCGGAGAGGAGAAGAGTTCAAAAAGAACGAGAGCAGGAGAGGAGAACAGTTTAAAAAGAGCGAGAGCCGGAGAGGAGAACAGTTTAAAAATAGTGAGAGCCGGAGAGGGGAACAGTTTAAAAAGAGCGAGAGCCGGAGAGGAGAACAGTTTAAAAAGAGCGAGAGCCGGAGAGGGTAACAGTTTAAAAAGAGCGAGAGCAGGAGAGGAGAACAGTTTAAAAAGAGCCAGAGCCGGAGAGGAGAACAGTTTAAAAAGAGCCAGAGCCGGAGAGGAGAACAGTTTAAAAAGAGCGAGAGCCGGAGAGGGGAACAGTTTAAAAAGAGCGAGAGCAGGAGAGGAGAACAATTTAAAAAGAGCCAGAGCCGGAGAGGAGAACAGTTTAAAAAGAGCGAGTGCCGGAGAGGAGAACAGTTTAAAAAGAGCCAGAGCCGGAGAGGAGAACAGTTTAAAAAGAGCGAGAGCAGGAGAGGAGAACAATTTAAAAAGAGCCAGAGCCGGAGAGGAGAACAGTTTAAAAAGAGCGAGTGCCGGAGAGGAGAACAGTTTAAAAGAGCGAGAGCCGGAGAGGAGAACAGTTTAAAAAGGGCGAGAGCCGGAGAGCAGAACAGTTTAAAAAGAGCCAGAGCCGGAGAGGAGAACAGTTTAAAAAGAGCGAGAGCCGGAGAGGAGAACAGTTTAAAAAGACCGAGAGCCAGAGAGGAGAACAGTTTAAAAAGAGCGAGAGCCGGAGAGGAGAACAGTTTAAAAAGAGAGAGAGCCGGAGAGGAGAACAGTTTAAAAAGAGCGAAAGCCGGAGAGGAGAACAGTTTAAAAAGAGCGAGAGCCGGAGAGGAGAACAGTTTAATAAGAGCGAGAGCCGGAGAGGAGAACAGTTTAAAAAGAGCGAGAGCCGGAGAGGAGAACAGTTTAAAAAGAGCGAGAGCCGGAGAGGAGAACAGTTTAAAAAGAGCGAGAGCCGGAGAGGAGAACAGTTTAAAAAGAGCGAGAGCCGGAGAGGAGAACAGTTTAAAAAGAGCCAGAGCCGGAGAGGAGAACAGTTTAAAAAGAGCGAAAGCCGGAGAGGAGAACAGTTTAAAAAGGGCAAGAGCCGGAGAGCAGAACAGTTTAAAAAGAGCCAGAGCCGGAGAGGAGAACAGTTTAAAAAGAGCGAGAGCCAGAGAGGAGAAAAGTATAAAAAGAGCCAGAGCCGGAGAGGAGAACAGTTTAAAAAGAGCGAGAGCCGGAGAGGAGAACAGTTTAAAAAGAGCGAGTGCCGGAGAGGAGAACAGTTTAAAAAGAGCGAGAGCCGGAGAGGAGAACAGTTTAAAAAGAGCGAGTGCCGGAGAGGGGAACAGTTTAAAAAGAGCGAGAGCCGGAGAGGAGAACAGTTTAAAAAGAGCGAGAGCCGGAGAGGAGAACAGTTCAAAAAGAGCGAGAGCCGGAGAGGAGAACAGTTTAAAAAGAGCGAGAGCCGCAGAGGAGAACAGTTTAAAAAGAGCGATAGCAGGAGAGGAGAACAGTTTAAAAAGAGTGAGAGCCGGAGAGGGGAACAGTTTAAAAAGAGCGAGAGCCGGAGCGGAGAACAGTTTAAAAAGAGCGAGAGCCGGAGAGGAGAACAGATTAAAAAGAGCGAGAGCCAGAGAGGAGAACAGTTTAAAAAGAGCCAGAGCCGGAGAGGAGAACAGTTTAAAAAGAGCCAGAGGCGGAGAGGAGAACAGTTTAAAAAGAGCGAGAGCCGGAGAGGAGAACAGTTTAGAAAGAGCGAGAGGCGGAGAGGAGAACAGTTTAAAAAGAGCGAGAGCCGGAGAGGAGAACAGTTTAAAAAGAACGAGTGCCGGAGAGGAGAACAGTTTAAAAAGAGCCAGAGCCGGAGAGGAGAACAGTTTAAAAAGAGCCAGAGCCGGAGAGGAGAACAGTTTAAAAAGAGTGAGAGCCGGAGAGGAGAACAGTTCAAAAAGAGCGAGAGCCGGAGAGGAGAACAGTTTAAAAAGAGCGAGAGCCGCAGAGGAGAACAGTTTAAAAAGAGCGATAGCAGGAGAGGAGAACAGTTTAAAAAGAGCGAGAGCTGGAGAGGGGAACAGTTTAAAAAGAGCGAGAGCCGGAGAGGAGAACAGTTTAAAAAGAGCAAGAGCCGGAGAGGAGAACAGTTTAAAAAGAGCGAGAGCCGGAGAGGAGAACAGTTTAAAAAGAGCGAGAGCCGGAGAGGAGAACAGTTTAAAAAGAGCGAGAGCCGGAGAGGAGAACAGTTTAAAAAGAGCGAGAGCCGGAGAGGAGAACAGTTTAAAAAGAGCGAGAGCCGCAGAGGAGAACAGTTTAAAAAGAGGGCTAGCAGGAGAGGAGAACAGTTTAAAAAGAGCGAGAGCCGGAGAGGGGAACAGTTTAAAAAGAGCGAGAGCCGGAGAGGAGAACAGTTTAAAAAGAGCGTGAGCCGGAGAGGAGAACAGTTTAAAAAGTGCGAGAGCCGGAGAGGAGAACAGTTTAAAAAGAGCGAGAGCCAGAGAGGAGAACAATTTAAAAAAGCTGGAGCCGGAGAGGAGAACAGTTTAAAAAGAGCTGGAGTCGGAGAGGAGAACAGTTTAAAAAGAGCGAGAGCCGGAGAGGAGAACAGATTTAAAAGAGCGAGAGCCGGAGAGGAGAACAGTTTAAAAAGAGCGAGAGCCGGAGTGGAGAAGAGTTTAAAAAGAGCGAGTGCCGGAGAGGAGAACAGTTTAAAAAGAGCGAGAGCCGGAGAGGAGAACAGTTTAAAAAGAGCGAGAGCAGGAGAGGAGAACAGTTTAAAAAGAGCGAGAGCCGGAGAGGAGAACAGTTTAAAAAGAGCGAGTGCCGGAGAGGAGAACAGTTTAAAAAGAGCGAGAGCCGGGGAGGAGAACAGTTTAAAAAGGGCGAGAGCCGGAGTGGAGAACAGTTTAAAAAGAGAGAGAGCCGGAGAGGAGAACAGTTTAAAAAGAACGAGAGCAGGAGAGGAGAACAGTTTAAAAAGAGCGAGAGACAGAGAGGAGAACAGTTTAAAAAGAGCCAGAGCCGGAGAGGAGAACAGTTTAAAAAGAGCGAGAGCCGGAGAGGAGAACAGTTTAAAAAGAGCGAGTGCCGGAGAGGAGAAAAGTTTAAAAAGAGCGAGAGCCGGAGAGGAGAACAGTTTAAAAAGAGCGTGAGCCGGAGAGGAGAACAGATTAAAAAGAGCGAGAGCCGGAGAGGAGAACAGTTTAAAAAGAGCGAGACCGGAGAGGAGAACAGTTTAAAAAGAGACAGAGCTGGAGCGGAGAACAGTTTAAAAAGAGCCAGAGCCGGAGAGGAGAACAGTTTAAAAAGAGCGAGAGCCGGAGAGGAGAACAGTTTAAAAAGAGCGAGTGCCGGAGAGGAGAAAAGTTTAAAAAGGGCCAGAGCCGGAGAGGAGAACAGCTTAAAAAGAGCGAGAGCCGGAGAGGGGAACAGTTTAAAAAGAGCGAGAGCCGGAGAGGAGAACAGTTTAAAAAGAGCGAGAGCCGGAGAGGGGAACAGTTTAAAAAGAGCGAGAGCAGGAGAGGAGGACAGTTTAGAAAGAGCCAGAGCCGGAGAGGAGAACAGTTTAAAAAGAGCCAGAGCCGGAGAGGAGAACAGTTTAAAAAGAGCGAGAGCCGGAGAGGGGAACAGTTTAAAAAGAGCGAGAGCAGGAGAGGAGAACAGTTTAAAAAGAGCGAGAGCCGGAGAGGAGAACAGTTTAAAAAGAGCGAGAGGCGGAGAGGAGAACAGTTTAAAAAGATCGAGTGCCGGAGAGGAGAACAGTTTAAAAAGAGCGAGAGCCGGGGAGAAGAACAGTTTAATAAGAGCGAGAGCCGGAGAGGAGAACAGTTTAAAAAGAGCGAGAGCCGGAGAGGAGAACAGTTTAAAAAGAGCGAGAGCCGGAGAGGAGAACAACTTAAAAAGAGCGAGAGCCGGAGAGGAGAACAGTTTAAAAAGAGCGAGAGCCGGAGAGGAGAACAGTTTAAAAAGAGCGAGAGCCGGAGAGGAGAACAGTTTAAAAAGAACCAGAGCCGGAGAGGAGAACAGTTTAAAAAGAGCGAGAGCCGGAGAGGAGAACAGTTTAAAAAGAGCAAGATCCGGAGAGGAGAACAGTTTAAAAAGAGCGAGAGCCGGAGAGGAGAACAGATTTAAAAGAGCGAGAGCCGGAGAGGAGAACAGTTTAAAAAGAGCGAGAGCCGGAGTGGAGAAGAGTTTAAAAAGAGCGAGTGCCGGAGAGGAGAACAGTTTAAAAAGAGCGAGAGCCGGAGAGGAGAACAGTTTAAAAAGAGCGAGAGCAGGAGAGGAGAACAGTTTAAAAAGAGCGAGAGCCGGAGAGGAGAACAGTTTAAAAAGAGCGAGTGCCGGAGAGGAGAACAGTTTAAAAAGAGCGAGAGCCGGGGAGGAGAACAGTTTAAAAAGGGCGAGAGCCGGAGTGGAGAACAGTTTAAAAAGAGAGAGAGCCGGAGAGGAGAACAGTTTAAAAAGAACGAGAGCAGGAGAGGAGAACAGTTTAAAAAGAGCGAGAGACAGAGAGGAGAACAGTTTAAAAAGAGCCAGAGCCGGAGAGGAGAACAGTTTAAAAAGAGCGAGAGCCGGAGAGGAGAACAGTTTAAAAAGAGCGAGTGCCGGAGAGGAGAAAAGTTTAAAAAGAGCGAGAGCCGGAGAGGAGAACAGTTTAAAAAGAGCGTGAGCCGGAGAGGAGAACAGATTAAAAAGAGCGAGAGCCGGAGAGGAGAACAGTTTAAAAAGAGCGAGACCGGAGAGGAGAACAGTTTAAAAAGAGACAGAGCTGGAGCGGAGAACAGTTTAAAAAGAGCCAGAGCCGGAGAGGAGAACAGTTTAAAAAGAGCGAGAGCCGGAGAGGAGAACAGTTTAAAAAGAGCGAGTGCCGGAGAGGAGAAAAGTTTAAAAAGGGCCAGAGCCGGAGAGGAGAACAGCTTAAAAAGAGCGAGAGCCGGAGAGGGGAACAGTTTAAAAAGAGCGAGAGCCGGAGAGGAGAACAGTTTAAAAAGAGCGAGAGCCGGAGAGGGGAACAGTTTAAAAAGAGCGAGAGCAGGAGAGGAGGACAGTTTAGAAAGAGCCAGAGCCGGAGAGGAGAACAGTTTAAAAAGAGCCAGAGCCGGAGAGGAGAACAGTTTAAAAAGAGCGAGAGCCGGAGAGGGGAACAGTTTAAAAAGAGCGAGAGCAGGAGAGGAGAACAGTTTAAAAAGAGCGAGAGCCGGAGAGGAGAACAGTTTAAAAAGAGCGAGAGGCGGAGAGGAGAACAGTTTAAAAAGATCGAGTGCCGGAGAGGAGAACAGTTTAAAAAGAGCGAGAGCCGGGGAGAAGAACAGTTTAATAAGAGCGAGAGCCGGAGAGGAGAACAGTTTAAAAAGAGCGAGAGCCGGAGAGGAGAACAGTTTAAAAAGAGCGAGAGCCGGAGAGGAGAACAACTTAAAAAGAGCGAGAGCCGGAGAGGAGAACAGTTTAAAAAGAGCGAGAGCCGGAGAGGAGAACAGTTTAAAAAGAGCGAGAGCCGGAGAGGAGAACAGTTTAAAAAGAACCAGAGCCGGAGAGGAGAACAGTTTAAAAAGAGCGAGAGCCGGAGAGGAGAACAGTTTAAAAAGAGCAAGATCCGGAGAGGAGAACAGTTTAAAAAGTGCGAGAGCTGGAGAGGAGAACAGTTTAAAAAGAGCGAGAGCAGGAGAGGAGAACAGTTTAAAAAGAGCCAGAGCCGGAGAGGAGAACAGTTTAAAAAGAGCGAGTGCCGGAGAGGAGAACAGTTTAAAAAGAGCGAGAGCCGGAGAGGAGAGCAGTTTAAAAAGGGCGAGAGCCGGAGAGCAGAACAGTTTAAAAAGAGCGAGAGCCGGAGAGGAGAACAGTTTAAAAAGAGCGAGAGCCAGAGAGGAGAACAGTTTAAAAAGAGCGAGAGCCGGAGAGGAGAACAGTTTAAAAAGAGCGAAAGCCGGAGAGGAGAACAGTTTAAAAAGAGCGAGAGCCGGAGAGGAGAACAGTTTAAAAAGAGCGAGAGCCGGAGAGGAGAACAGTTTAATAAGAGCGAGAGCCGGAGAGGAGAACGGTTTAAAAAGAGCGAGAGCCGGAGAGGAGAACAGTTTAAAAAGAGCGAGAGCCGGAGAGGAGAACAGTTTAAAAAGAGCGAGAGCCGGAGAGGAGAACAGTTTAAAAAGAGCGAGAGCCGGAGAGGAGAACAGTTTAAAAAGAGCCAGAGCCGGAGAGGAGAACAGTTTAAAAAGAGCGAAAGCCGGAGAGGAGAACAGTTTAAAAAGGGCGAGAGCCGGAGAGCAGAACAGTTTAAAAAGAGCCAGAGCCGGAGAGGAGAACAGTTTAAAAAGTGCGAGAGCCGGAGAGGAGAACAGTATAAAAAGAGCCAGAGCCGGAGAGGAGAACAGTTTAAAAAGAGCGAGAGCCGGAGAGGAGAACAGTTTAAAAAGAGCGAGAGCCGGAGAGGACAACAGTTTAAAAAGAGCGAGAGCCGGAGAGGAGAACAGTTTAAAAAGAGCGAGAGCCGGAGAGGGGAACAGTTTAAAAAGAGCGAGAGACGGAGAGGAGAACAGTTTAAAAACAGCGAGAGCTGGAGCGGAGAGCAGTTTAAAAAGAGCGAGAGCCGGAGAGGAGAACAGTTTAAAAAGAGCGAGAGCCAGAGAGGAGAACAGTTTAAGAAGAGCGAGAGCCGGAGAGGAGAACAGTTTAGAAAGAGCTGGAGCCGGAGAGGAGAACAGTTTAAAAAGAGCTGGAGCCGGAGAGGAGAACAGTTTAAAATGAGCGAGAGCCAGAGAGGAGAACAGTTTAAAAAGAGCGAGAGCCGGAGTGGAGAACAGTTAAAAAGAGCGAGAGCCGGAGAGGAGAACAGTTTAAAAAGAGCGAGAGCCGGAGAGGACAACAGTTTAAAAAGAGCGAGAGCCGGAGAGGAGAACAGTTTAAAAAGAGCGAGAGCCGGAGAGGAGAACAGTTTAAAAAGAGCCAGAGCCAGAGAAGAGAACAGTTTAAAAAGAGCGAGAGCCGGAGAGGAGAACAGTTTAAAAAGAGCGAGAGCCGGAGAGGAGAACAGTTTAAAAAGAGCCAGAGCCGGAGAGGAGAACAGTTTAAAAAGAGCGAGAGCCGGAGTGGAGAACAGTTTAAAAAGAGCGAGTGCCGGAGAGGAGAACAGTTTAAAAAGAGCGAGAGCCAGAGAGGAGAAGAGTTTAAAAAGAGCGAGAGCCGGAGAGGAGAACAGCTTAAAAAGGGCGAGTGCCGGAGAGGAGAACAGTTTAAAAAGAGCGAAAGCCGGAGCGGAGAACAGTTTAAAAAGAGCCAGAGCCGGAGAGGAGAACAGTTTAAAAAGAGCGAGAGCCGGAGAGGAGAACAGTTTAAAAAGAGCGAGAGCCGGAGTGGAGAATAGTTTAAAAAGAGCGAGAGCCGGAGAGGAGAACAGTTTAAAAAGAGCGAGAGCCGGAGAGGAGAACAGTTTAAAATAGCGAGAGCCGGAGAGTAGAACAGTTTAAAAAGAGCGAGAGCCGGAGAGGAGAACAGTTTAAAAAGAGCGAGAGCCGGAGAGGAGAACAGTTTAAAAAGAGCGAGAGCCGGAGAGGAGAACAGTTTAAAAAGAGCGAGAGCCGGAGAGAAGAACAGTTTAATAAGAGCGAGAGCCGGAGAGGAGAACAGTTTAAAAAGAGCGAGAGCCGGAGAGGAGAACAGTTTAAAAAGAGCGAGAGCCGGAGAGGAGAACAGTTTAAAAAGAGCGAGAGCCGGAGAGGAGAACAGTTTAAAAAGAGCGAGAGCCGGAGAGGAGAACAGTTTCAAAAGAGCGAGAGCCGGAGAGGAGAACAGTTTCAAAAGAGCCAGAGTCGGAGAGGAGAACAGTTTAAAAAGAGCGAGAGCCGGAGAGGAGAACAGTTTAAAAAGAGCCAGAGCCGGAGAGCAGAACAGTTTAAAAAGAGCGAGAGCCGGAGAGGAGAACAGTTTAAAA
This sequence comes from Somniosus microcephalus, assembly GCF_052327205.1. Lineage (NCBI taxonomy): Eukaryota > Metazoa > Chordata > Chondrichthyes > Squaliformes > Somniosidae > Somniosus > Somniosus microcephalus. The sequence goes on along the minus strand of NW_028225187.1, from coordinate 30,040,793 downwards.
TGAGCGAGATCCGGAGAGGAGAACAGTTTAAAAAGAGCGAGAGCTGGAGAGGAGAACAGTTTAAAAAGAGCGAGAGCAGGAGAGGAGAACAGTTTAAAAAGAGCCAGAGCCGGAGAGGAGAACAGTTTAAAAAGAGCGAGTGCCGGAGAGGAGAATAGTTTAAAAAGAGCGAGAGCCGGAGAGGAGAACAGTTTAAAAAGACCGAGAGCCGGAGAGGAGAACAGTTTAAAAAGAGCGAGAGTCGGAGAGGAGAACAGTTTAAAAAGAGCGAGAGCCGGAGAGGAGAACAGTTTAAAAAGAGCGATAACCGGAGAGGAGAACAGTTTAAAAAGAGCGAGAGCTGGAGAGGAGAACAGTTTAATTAGAGCGAGAGCCGGAGAGGAGAACAGTTTAAAAAGAGCGAGAGCCGGAGAGGAGAACAGTTTAAAAAGAGCGAGAGCCGGAGAGGAGAACAGTTTAAAAAGAGCGAGAGCCGGAGAGGAGAACAGTTTAAAAAGAGCGAGAGCCGGAGAGGAGAACAGTTTAAAAAGAGCCAGAGCCGGAGAGGAGAACAGTTTAAAAAGAGCGAAAGCCGGAGAGGAGAACAGTTTAAAAAGGGCGAGAGCCAGAGAGCAGAACAGTTTAAAAAGAGCCAGAGCCGGAGAGGAGAACAGTTTTAAAAGAGCGAGAGCCGGAGAGGAGAACAGTATAAAAAGAGCCAGAGCCGGAGAGGGGAACAGTTTAAAAAGAGCGAGAGCCGGAGAGGGGAACAGTTTAAAAAGAGCGAGAGCCGGAGAGGAGAACAGTTTAAAAACAGCGAGAGCTGGAGCGGAGAGCAGTTTAAAAAGAGCGAGAGCCAGAGAGAAGAACAGTTTAAAAAGGGCGAGAGCCGGAGAGGAGAACAGTTTAAAAAGAGCGAGAGCCAGAGAGGAGAACAGTTTAAAAAGAGCGAGAGCCGGAGAGGAGAACAGTTTAAAAAGAGCTGGAGCCGGAGAGGAGAACAGTTTAAAAAGAGCTGGAGCCGGAGAGGAGAACAGTTTAAAAAGAGCGAGAGCCAGAGAGGAGAACAGTTTAAAAAGAGCGAGAGCCGGAGAGGAGAACAGTTTAAAAAGAGCGAGAGCCGGAGAGGAGAACAGTTTAAAAAGAGCGAGAGCCGGAGAGGACAACAGCTTAAAAAGAGCGAGAGCCGGAGAGGAGAACAGTTTAAAAAGAGCGAGAGCCAGAGAGGAGAACAGTTTAAAAAGAGCGAGAGCCGGAGAGGAGAACAGTTTAAAAAGAGCCAGAGCCGGAGAGGAGAACAGTTTAAAAAGAGCGAGAGCTGGAGAGGAGAACTGTTTAAAAAGAGCGAGAGCCGGAGAGGAGAACAGTTTAAAAAGAGCCAGAGCCGGAGAGGAGAACAGTTTAAAAAGAGCGAGAGCCGGAGTGCAGAACAGTTTAAAAAGAGCGAGTGCCGGAGAGGAGAACAGTTTAAAAAGAGCGAGAGCCAGAGAGGAGAACAGTTTAAAAAGAGCGAGAGCCGGAGCGGAGAACAGTTTAAAAAGGGCGAGAGCCGGAGAGGAGAACAGTTTAAAAAGAGCGAAAGCCGGAGCGGAGATCAGTTTAAAAAGAGCCAGAGCCGGAGAGGAGAACAGTTTAAAAAGAGCGAGAGCCGGAGAGGAGAACAGTTTAAAAAGAGCGAGAGCCGGAGTGGAGATAAGTTTAAAAAGAGCGAGAGCCGGAGAGGAGAACAGTTTAAAAAGAGCGAGAGCCGGAGAGGAGAACAGTTTAAAAAGAGCGAGAGCTGGAGAGGAGAACAGTTTAAAAAGAGCGAGAGCCGGAGAGGAGAACAGTTTCAAAAGAGCGAGAGCTGGAGAAAAGAATAGTTTAATAAGAACGAGAGCCGGAGAGGAGAACAGTTTAAAAAGAGCGAGAGCCGGAGAGGAGAGCAGTTTAAAAAGAGCAAGAGCAGAAGAGGAGAACAGTTTAAAAAGAGCGAGAGCCGGAGAGTAGAACAGTTTAAAAAGAGCCAGAGCCGGAGTGGAGAACAGTTTAAAAAGAGCGAGAGCCGGAGAGGAGAACAGTTTAAAAAGAGCCAGAGCCGGAGAGGAGAACAGTTTAAAAAGAGCGAGAGCAGGAGAGGAGAACAGTTTAAAAAGAGCCAGAGACGGAGAGGAGAACAGTTTAAAAAGTGCGAGAGCCGGAGAGGAGAACAGTTTAAAAAGAGCGAGAGCCGGAGAGGAGAACAGTTTACAAAGAGCGAGAGCCGGAGAGGAGAACAGTTTAAAAAGAGCGAGAGCCGGAGAGGGGAACAGTTTAAAAAGAGCGAGAGCAGGAGAGGAGAACAGTTTAAAAAGAGCGAGAGCCGGAGAGGAGAACAGTTTAAAAAGAGCGAGAGGCGGAGAGGAGAACAGTTTAAAAAGATCGAGTGCCGGAGAGGAGAACAGTTTAAAAAGAGCGAGAGCCGGAGAGAAGAACAGTTTAATAAGAGCGAGAGCCGGAGAGGAGAACAGTTTAAAAAGAGCGAGAGCCGGAGAGGAGAACAGTTTAAAAAGAGCGAGAGCCGGAGAGGAGAACAACTTAAAAAGAGCGAGAGCCGGAGAGGAGAACAGTTTAAAAAGAGCGAGAGCCGGAGAGGAGAACAGTTTAAAAAGAGCGAGAGCCGGAGAGGAGAACAGTTTAAAAAGAACCAGAGCCGGAGAGGAGAACAGTTTAAAAAGGGCGAGAGCCGGAGAGGAGAACAGTTTAAAAAGAGCAAGATCCGGAGAGGAGAACAGTTTAAAAAGTGCGAGAGCTGGAGAGGAGAACAGTTTAAAAAGAGCGAGAGCAGGAGAGGAGAACAGTTTAAAAAGAGCCAGAGCCGGAGAGGAGAACAGTTTAAAAAGAGCGAGAGCCGGAGAGGAGAACAGTTTAAAAAGGGCGAGAGCCGGAGAGCAGAACAGTTTAAAAAGAGCGAGAGCCGGAGAGGAGAACAGTTTAAAAAGAGCGAGAGCCAGAGAGGAGAACAGTTTAAAAAGAGCGAGAGCCGGAGAGGAGAACAGTTTAAAAAGAGCGAAAGCCGGAGAGGAGAACAGTTTAAAAAGAGCGAGAGCCGGAGAGGAGAACAGTTTAAAAAGAGCGAGAGCCGGAGAGGAGAACAGTTTAATAAGAGCGAGAGCCGGAGAGGAGAACAGTTTAAAAAGAGCGAGAGCCGGAGAGGAGAACAGTTTAAAAAGAGCGAGAGCCGGAGAGGAGAACAGTTTAAAAAGAGCGAGAGCCGGAGAGGAGAACAGTTTAAAAAGAGCGAGAGCCAGAGAGGAGAACAGTTTAAAAAGAGCCAGAGCCGGAGAGGAGAACAGTTTAAAAAGAGCGAAAGCCGGAGAGGAGAACAGTTTAAAAAGGGCGAGAGCCGGAGAGCAGAACAGTTTAAAAAGAGCCAGAGCCGGAGAGGAGAACAGTTTAAAAAGTGCGAGAGCCGGAGAGGAGAACAGTATAAAAAGAGCCAGAGCCGGAGAGGAGAACAGTTTAAAAAGAGCGAGAGCCGGAGAGGAGAACAGTTTAAAAAGAGCGAGAGCCGGAGAGGACAACAGTTTAAAAAGAGCGAGAGCCGGAGAGGAGAACAGTTTAAAAAGAGCGAGAGCCGGAGAGGGGAACAGTTTAAAAAGAGCGAGAGACGGAGAGGAGAACAGTTTAAAAACAGCGAGAGCTGGAGCGGAGAGCAGTTTAAAAAGAGCGAGAGCCAGAGAGGAGAACAGTTTTAAAAGGGCGAGAGCCGGAGAGGAGAACAGTTTAAAAAGAACCAGAGCCGGAGAGGAGAACAGTTTAAAAAGAGCGAGAGCCGGAGAGGAGAACAGTTTAAAAAGAGCAAGATCCGGAGAGGAGAACAGTTTAAAAAGTGCGAGAGCTGGAGAGGAGAACAGTTTAAAAAGAGCGAGAGCAGGAGAGGAGAACAGTTTAAAAAGAGCCAGAGCCGGAGAGGAGAACAGTTTAAAAAGAGCGAGAGCCGGAGAGGAGAACAGTTTAAAAAGGGCGAGAGCCGGAGAGCAGAACAGTTTAAAAAGAGCGAGAGCCGGAGAGGAGAACAGTTTAAAAAGAGCGAGAGCCAGAGAGGAGAACAGTTTAAAAAGAGCGAGAGCCGGAGAGGAGAACAGTTTAAAAAGAGCGAAAGCCGGAGAGGAGAACAGTTTAAAAAGAGCGAGAGCCGGAGAGGAGAACAGTTTAAAAAGAGCGAGAGCCGGAGAGGAGAACAGTTTAATAAGAGCGAGAGCCGGAGAGGAGAACAGTTTAAAAAGAGCGAGAGCCGGAGAGGAGAACAGTTTAAAAAGAGCGAGAGCCGGAGAGGAGAACAGTTTAAAAAGAGCGAGAGCCGGAGAGGAGAACAGTTTAAAAAGAGCGAGAGCCGGAGAGGAGAACAGTTTAAAAAGAGCCAGAGCCGGAGAGGAGAACAGTTTAAAAAGAGCGAAAGCCGGAGAGGAGAACAGTTTAAAAAGGGCGAGAGCCGAAGAGCAGAACAGTTTAAAAAGAGCGAGAGCCGGAGAGGAGAACAGTTTAAAAAGTGCGAGAGCCGGAGAGGAGAACAGTATAAAAAGAGCCAGAGCCGGAGAGGAGAACAGTTTAAAAAGAGCGAGAGCCGGAGAGGAGAACAGTTTAAAAAGAGCGAGAGCCGGAGAGGACAACAGTTTAAAAAGAGCGAGAGCCGGAGAGGAGAACAGTTTAAAAAGAGCGAGAGCCGGAGAGGGGAACAGTTTAAAAAGAGCGAGAGACGGAGAGGAGAACAGTTTAAAAACAGCGAGAGCTGGAGCGGAGAGCAGTTTAAAAAGAGCGAGAGCCAGAGAGGAGAACAGTTTTAAAAGGGCGAGAGCCGGAGAGGAGAACAGTTTAAAAAGAGCGAGAGCCAGAGAGGAGAACAGTTTAAGAAGAGCGAGAGCCGGAGAGGAGAACAGTTTAAAAAGAGCTGGAGCCGGAGAGGAGAACAGTTTAAAAAGAGCTGGAGCCGGAGAGGAGAACAGTTTAAAAAGAGCGAGAGCCAGAGAGGAGAACAGTTTAAAAAGAGCGAGAGCCGGAGTGGAGAACAGTTAAAAAGAGCGAGAGCCGGAGAGGAGAACAGTTTAAAAAGAGCGAGAGCCGGAGAGGACAACAGTTTAAAAAGAGCGAGAGCCGGAGAGGAGAACAGTTTAAAAAGAGCGAGAGCCGGAGAGGAGAACAGTTTAAAAAGAGCGAGAGCTGGAGAGGAGAACAGTTTAAAAAGAACCAGAGCCGGAGAGGAGAACAGTTTAAAAAGAGCGAGAGCCGGAGAGGAGAACAGTTTAAAAAGAGCAAGATCCGGAGAGGAGAACAGTTTAAAAAGTGCGAGAGCTGGAGAGGAGAACAGTTTAAAAAGAGCGAGAGCAGGAGAGGAGAACAGTTTAAAAAGAGCCAGAGCCGGAGAGGAGAACAGTTTAAAAAGAGCGAGAGCCGGAGAGGAGAACAGTTTAAAAAGGGCGAGAGCCGGAGAGCAGAACAGTTTAAAAAGAGCGAGAGCCGGAGAGGAGAACAGTTTAAAAAGAGCGAGAGCCAGAGAGGAGAACAGTTTAAAAAGAGCGAGAGCCGGAGAGGAGAACAGTTTAAAAAGAGCGAAAGCCGGAGAGGAGAACAGTTTAAAAAGAGCGAGAGCCGGAGAGGAGAACAGTTTAAAAACAGCGAGAGCCGGAGAGGAGAACAGTTTAATAAGAGCGAGAGCCGGAGAGGAGAACAGTTTAAAAAGAGCGAGAGCCGGAGAGGAGAACAGTTTAAAAAGAGCGAGAGCCGGAGAGGAGAACAGTTTAAAAAGAGCGAGAGCCGGAGAGGAGAACAGTTTAAAAAGAGCGAGAGCCGGAGAGGAGAACAGTTTAAAAAGAGCCAGAGCCGGAGAGGAGAACAGTTTAAAAAGAGCGAAAGCCGGAGAGGAGAACAGTTTAAAAAGGGCGAGAGCCGGAGAGCAGAACAGTTTAAAAAGAGCCAGAGCCGGAGAGGAGAACAGTTTAAAAAGTGCGAGAGCCGGAGAGGAGAACAGTATAAAAAGAGCCAGAGCCGGAGAGGAGAACAGTTTAAAAAGAGCGAGAGCCGGAGAGGAGAACAGTTTAAAAAGAGCGAGAGCCGGAGAGGACAACAGTTTAAAAAGAGCGAGAGCCGGAGAGGAGAACAGTTTAAAAAGAGCGAGAGCCGGAGAGGGGAACAGTTTAAAAAGAGCGAGAGACGGAGAGGAGAACAGTTTAAAAACAGCGAGAGCTGGAGCGGAGAGCAGTTTAAAAAGAGCGAGAGCCAGAGAGGAGAACAGTTTTAAAAGGGCGAGAGCCAGAGAGGAGAACAGTTTAAAAAGAGCGAGAGCCAGAGAGGAGAACAGTTTAAGAAGAGCGAGAGCCGGAGAGGAGAACAGTTTAAAAAGAGCTGGAGCCGGAGAGGAGAACAGTTTAAAAAGAGCTGGAGCCGGAGAGGAGAACAGTTTAAAAAGAGCGAGAGCCAGAGAGGAGAACAGTTTAAAAAGAGCGAGAGCCGGAGTGGAGAACAGTTAAAAAGAGCGAGAGCCGGAGAGGAGAACAGTTTAAAAAGAGCGAGAGCCGGAGAGGACAACAGTTTAAAAAGAGCGAGAGCCGGAGAGGAGAACAGTTTAAAAAGAGCGAGAGCCAGAGAGGAGAACAGTTTAAAAAGAGCGAGAGCCGGAGAGGAGAACAGTTTAAAAAGAGCCAGAGCCAGAGAAGAGAACAGTTTAAAAAGAGCGAGAGCCGGAGAGGAGAACAGTTTAAAAAGAGCGAGAGCCGGAGAGGAGAACAGCTAAAAAGAGCCAGAGCCGGAGAGGAGAACAGTTTAAAAAGAGCGAGAGCCGGAGTGGAGAACAGTTTAAAAAGAGTGAGTGCCGGAGAGGAGAACAGTTTAAAAAGAGCGAGAGCCAGAGAGGAGAAGAGTTTAAAAAGAGCGAGAGCCGGAGAGGAGAACAGTTTAAAAAGGGCGAGTGCCGGAGAGGAGAACAGTTTAAAAAGAGCGAAAGCCGGAGCGGAGAACAGTTTAAAAAGAGCCAGAGCCGGAGAGGAGAACAGTTTAAAAAGAGCGAGAACCGGAGAGGAGAACAGTTTAAAAAGAGCGAGAGCCGGAGTGGAGAATAGTTTAAAAAGAGCGAGAGCCGGAGAGGAGAACAGTTTAAAAAGAGCGAGAGCCGGAGAGGAGAACAGTTTAAAATAGCGAGAGCCGGAGAGTAGAACAGTTTAAAAAGAGCGAGAGCCGGAGAGGAGAACAGTTTAAAAAGAGCGAGAGCCGGAGAGGAGAACAGTTTAAAAAGAGCGAGAGCCGGAGAGGAGAACAGTTTAAAAAGAGCGAGAGCCGGAGAGAAGAACAGTTTAATAAGAGCGAGAGCCGGAGAGGAGAACAGTTTAAAAAGAGCGAGAGCCGGAGAGGAGAACAGTTTAAAAAGAGCGAGAGCCGGAGAGGAGAACAGTTTAAAAAGAGCGAGAGCCGGAGAGGAGAACAGTTTAAAAAGAGCGAGAGCCGGAGAGGAGAACAGTTTCAAAAGAGCGAGAGCCGGAGAGGAGAACAGTTTCAAAAGAGCCAGAGTCGGAGAGGAGAACAGTTTAAAAAGAGCGAGAGCCGGAGAGGAGAACAGTTTAAAAAGAGCCAGAGCCGGAGAGCAGAACAGTTTAAAAAGAGCGAGAGCCGGAGAGGAGAACAGTTTAAAAAGAGCGAGATCCGGAGAGGAGAACAGTTTAAAAAGAGCGAGAGCTGGAGAGGAGAACAGTTTAAAAAGAGCGAGAGCAGGAGAGGAGAACAGTTTAAAAAGAGCCAGAGCCGGAGAGGAGAACAGTTTAAAAAGAGCGAGTGCCGGAGAGGAGAATAGTTTAAAAAGAGCGAGAGCCGGAGAGGAGAACAGTTTAAAAAGACCGAGAGCCGGAGAGGAGAACAGTTTAAAAAGAGCGAGAGTCGGAGAGGAGAACAGTTTAAAAAGAGCGAGAGCCGGAGAGGAGAACAGTTTAAAAAGAGCGATAACCGGAGAGGAGAACAGTTTAAAAAGAGCGAGAGCTGGAGAGGAGAACAGTTTAATTAGAGCGAGAGCCGGAGAGGAGAACAGTTTAAAAAGAGCGAGAGCCGGAGAGGAGAACAGTTTAAAAAGAGCGAGAGCCGGAGAGGAGAACAGTTTAAAAAGAGCGAGAGCCGGAGAGGAGAACAGTTTAAAAAGAGCGAGTGCCGGAGAGGAGAACAGTTTAAAAAGAGCCAGAGCCGGAGAGGAGAACAGTTTAAAAAGAGCGAAAGCCGGAGAGGAGAACAGTTTAAAAAGGGCGAGAGACAGAGAGCAGAACAGTTTAAAAAGAGCCAGAGCCGGAGAGGAGAACAGTTTTAAAAGAGCGAGAGCCGGAGAGGAGAACAGTATAAAAAGAGCCAGAGCCGGAGAGGGGAACAGTTTAAAAAGAGCGAGAGCCGGAGAGGGGAACAGTTTAAAAAGAGCGAGAGCCGGAGAGGAGAACAGTTTAAAAACAGCGAGAGCTGGAGCGGAGAGCAGTTTAAAAAGAGCGAGAGCCAGAGAGAAGAACAGTTTAAAAAGGGCGAGAGCCGGAGAGGAGAACAGTTTAAAAAGAGCGAGAGCCAGAGAGGAGAACAGTTTAAAAAGAGCGAGAGCCGGAGAGGAGAACAGTTTAAAAAGAGCTGGAGCCGGAGAGGAGAACAGTTTAAAAAGAGCTGGAGCCGGAGAGGAGAACAGTTTAAAAAGAGCGAGAGCCAGAGAGGAGAACAGTTTAAAAAGAGCGAGAGCCGGAGAGGAGAACAGTTTAAAAAGAGCGAGAGCCGGAGAGGAGAACAGTTTAAAAAGAGCGAGAGCCGGAGAGGACAACAGCTTAAAAAGAGCGAGAGCCGGAGAGGAGAACAGTTTCAAAAGAGCGAGAGCCGGAGAGGAGAACAGTTTCAAAAGAGCCAGAGTCGGAGAGGAGAACAGTTTAAAAAGAGCGAGAGCCGGAGAGGAGAACAGTTTAAAAAGAGCCAGAGCCGGAGAGCAGAACAGTTTAAAAAGAGCGAGAGCCGGAGAGGAGAACAGTTTAAAAAGAGCGAGATCCGGAGAGGAGAACAGTTTAAAAAGAGCGAGAGCTGGAGAGGAGAACAGTTTAAAAAGAGCGAGAGCAGGAGAGGAGAACAGTTTAAAAAGAGCCAGAGCCGGAGAGGAGAACAGTTTAAAAAGAGCGAGTGCCGGAGAGGAGAATAGTTTAAAAAGAGCGAGAGCCGGAGAGGAGAACAGTTTAAAAAGACCGAGAGCCGGAGAGGAGAACAGTTTAAAAAGAGCGAGAGTCGGAGAGGAGAACAGTTTAAAAAGAGCGAGAGCCGGAGAGGAGAACAGTTTAAAAAGAGCGATAACCGGAGAGGAGAACAGTTTAAAAAGAGCGAGAGCTGGAGAGGAGAACAGTTTAATTAGAGCGAGAGCCGGAGAGGAGAACAGTTTAAAAAGAGCGAGATCCGGAGAGGAGAACAGTTTAAAAAGAGCGAGAGCCAGAGAGGAGAACAGTTTAAAAAGAGCGAGAGCCGGAGAGGAGAACAGTTTAAAAAGAGCGAGTGCCGGAGAGGAGAACAGTTTAAAAAGAGCCAGAGCCGGAGAGGAGAACAGTTTAAAAAGAGCGAAAGCCGGAGAGGAGAACAGTTTAAAAAGGGCGAGAGACAGAGAGCAGAACAGTTTAAAAAGAGCCAGAGCCGGAGAGGAGAACAGTTTTAAAAGAGCGAGAGCCGGAGAGGAGAACAGTATAAAAAGAGCCAGAGCCGGAGAGGGGAACAGTTTAAAAAGAGCGAGAGCCGGAGAGGGGAACAGTTTAAAAAGAGCGAGAGCCGGAGAGGAGAACAGTTTAAAAACAGCGAGAGCTGGAGCGGAGAGCAGTTTAAAAAGAGCGAGAGCCAGAGAGAAGAACAGTTTAAAAAGGGCGAGAGCCGGAGAGGAGAACAGTTTAAAAAGAGCGAGAGCCAGAGAGGAGAACAGTTTAAAAAGAGCGAGAGCCGGAGAGGAGAACAGTTTAAAAAGAGCTGGAGCCGGAGAGAAGAACAGTTTAAAAAGAGCTGGAGCCGGAGAGGAGAACAGTTTAAAAAGAGCGAGAGCCAGAGAGGAGAACAGTTTAAAAAGAGCGAGAGCCGGAGAGGAGAACAGTTTAAAAAGAGCGAGAGCCGGAGAGGAGAACAGTTTAAAAAGAGCGAGAGCCGGAGAGGACAACAGCTTAAAAAGAGCGAGAGCCGGAGAGGAGAACAGTTTAAAAAGAGCGAGAGCCAGAGAGGAGAACAGTTTAAAAAGAGCGAGAGCCGGAGAGGAGAACAGTTTAAAAAGAGCCAGAGCCGGAGAGGAGAACAGTTTAAAAAGAGCGAGAGCCGGAGAGGAGAACTGTTTAAAAAGAGCGAGAGCCGGAGAGGAGAACAGTTTAAAAAGAGCCAGAGCCGGAGAGGAGAACAGTTTAAAAAGAGCGAGAGCCGGAGTGCAGAACAGTTTAAAAAGAGCGAGTGCCGGAGAGGAGAACAGTTTAAAAAGAGCGAGAGCCAGAGAGGAGAACAGTTTAAAAAGAGCGAGAGCCGGAGCGGAGAACAGTTTAAAAAGGGCGAGAGCCGGAGAGGAGAACAGTTTAAAAAGAGCGAAAGCCGGAGCGGAGATCAGTTTAAAAAGAGCCAGAGCCGGAGAGGAGAACAGTTTAAAAAGAGCGAGAGCCGGAGAGGAGAACAGTTTAAAAAGAGCGAGAGCCGGAGAGGAGAACAGTTTAAAATAGCGAGAGCCGGAGAGGAGAACAGTTTAAAAAGAGCGAGAGCCGGAGAGGAGAACAGTTTAAAAAGAGCGAGAGCTGGAGAGGAGAACAGTTTAAAAAGAGCGAGAGCCAGAGAGGAGAACAGTTTCAAAAGAGCGAGAGCTGGAGAAAAGAATAGTTTAATAAGAACGAGAGCCGGAGAGGAGAACAGTTTAAAAAGAGCGAGAGCCGGAGAGGAGAGCAGTTTAAAAAGAGCGAGAGCAGAAGAGGAGAACAGTTTAAAAAGAGCGAGAGCCGGAGAGTAGAACAGTTTAAAAAGAGCCAGAGCCGGAGTGGAGAACAGTTTAAAAAGAGCGAGAGCCGGAGAGGAGAACAGTTTAAAAAGAGCCAGAGCCGGAGAGGAGAACAGTTTAAAAAGAGCGAGAGCAGGAGAGGAGAACAGTTTAAAAAGAGCCAGAGACGGAGAGGAGAACAGTTTAAAAAGTGCGAGAGCCGGAGAGGAGAACAGTTTAAAAAGAGCGAGAGCCGGAGAGGAGAACAGTTTACAAAGAGCGAGAGCCGGAGAGGAGAACAGTTTAAAAAGAGCGAGAGCCGGAGAGGAGAACAGTTTAAAAAGAGGCTGGAGTGATCGGGTTAACCTGGTTCTCCTGTAGCAGGGCTCAGCAAGCCTTTGTTTCAGGGCCTATAAAAACAGGCTTTGAAGTGCGATTTTGCACTGAGTGCGATTTCAGTAGAGTGCTGAGATTTGGGTGAGTCAGGGAGTTAGGTGAGGCAAAGCCTCAGAGCTTCGGTGGGTGCTTCAGCGGTAGAGCGGGCCTACAAAGGGCTCCAGAGACCAGGTAGGGCTTACTTTGCTGGTGGTATTGAATTAATTTAATTTAGATTGATTAAAGGGGTAGGTCATGCCAGGAGAGCCCAGCCCCGTGATATGCTCCTCTTGCTCTATGTTGGAATTCAGGGACGCTGCCAGTGTCCCTGTCCAACACGTGTGCCAGAAATGCATCCAGCTGCAGATACTAACGGGCTGTCTTGGTGCGCTGGAGCTGCGGGTGGATGGGTTGTGGCGCATTCGCGATGCTGAGAGGGTCGCAAATTACTCCTACAGTGAGTTGGTCACACTGCATGGTAGGGCTGCACAGGCAGAAGGGAAATGGGTGACCACCAGGCGGAACAATAGAACAGGCAGGTAGTGCAGGGGACCCCTGTGACCATCCCCCTTTCAACCAGGTATACCGCTTTGGATACTGTTGGGGGGGATGACTTATCAGGGGAAGGCAGCAGCAGCCAACTTCCTGGCACTGGGGGTGCTCCTGCTGCCCAGGAATGGAGGAAAAAGAGTGGGAGAGCAATAGTGGTAGGGGATTCTATAGTAAAGGGAACAGATAGGCGTTTCTGTGGCCGTAGACGTGAATCCAGGATGGTTTGTTGCCTCCCTGGTGCCAGGGTCAAGGATATCACTGAGCGGCTGCAGGGCATTCTGGAGGGGGAGGGCGAACAGCCAGAGGTCGTGGTCCACATTGGTACCAACGACATAGGTAAAAGGAGGGATGAGGTCCTTCAGCAAGAATTTAGGGAGCTAGGTAGAAGATTAAAGAGCAGGACCTCAAAGGTTGTAATCTCTGGATTACTCCCGGTGCCACGTGCTAGTGAGTATAGGAATAGGAAGATAGAACAGATGAATGCGTGGCTAAAGGGATGGTGCAGGAGGGAGGGCTTTAGTTTCCTGGATCACTGGTTCTGCTTCTGGGAAAGGTGGGACTTGTACAAGTTGGACGGTTTACACCTGAACCAGAGGGGGACCAATATCCTTGCGGGGAGGTTTGCTAGCACTGTTGGGGGGGGTGATTTAAACTATCTTGGCAGGGGGATGGGATACAGAGTGGAGCTATAGTAGGGGGTGATTTACAGCCAAATACGGAGGAAAAAACAAGTCAGCTGGGAAGGCAGAGCAAATATGTGAAGGCAAAAGGGAATATGGCAAGGCTGAAAGGCATTTATTTAATGCAAGGAGTCTTGCAAATAAGTTGGATGAACTGAAGTTGTTGTTGAACACATGGGAGTACGATACTGTTGCTATCGCAGAGACATGGTTGAGGGCGGGTCAGGACTGGCAGCTCAATATTCCGGGGTATAGAATCTTCAGGCGAGACAGAGGTGGGTGTAAAAGGAGAGGGGGTGTTGCAATATTAATCAAGGAGTCAATTACTGCTCTAAGGAGGGATGATATATTAGCGGGTTCCTCGAATGAGGCCATATGGGTAGAACTTAAAAACAAAAAGGGGGCAAGCACTTTTCTGGGAGTGCACTATAGGCCCCCAAACAATCAGGGGGAGATAGAGGGACAGATATGTCGGCAAATCTCAGAGAAGTGCAAAAATAATAGGGTAATAATAGTGGGGGATTTCAACTTCCCCAATATTAATTGGGTTAGTCAGAGTGTGAAAGGCTTAGAGGGTGCAAAATTCTTAAAGTGCATCCCGGAGGGCTTTCTGAGCCAACATGTAGAAAGTCCTATAAGAGAGGGGGCGGTACTGGACCTAATTCTAGGGAATGTAGCCGGGCAAGTGGTGGAAGTGTCAGTAGGAGAGCATTTTGGCAACACTGACCATAATTCAGTGAGAATTAAGGTGGTCATGGAAAAAGACAAAGACGGCCTGGAAATAAGGGTTCTAAATTGGGGGAAGGCCGATTTTAATATGATAAGGCAGGATCTGGCCAAAGTGGACTGGGAGCAGCTACTTATAGGAAAATCCACATCAAAGCAGTGGGAGACTTTCAGAAGGGAAATAGAGAGAGTACAACGCCAACATGTTCTCGTAAAGGGCAAGGGTGGGACCAACAAGCAAAGGGAACCTTGGATGACAAGGGATATACAAAAAAGCATTAGGAAAAAATGGGGGGCTTTTGGCAGTTACAAAAGACTAAAGACGGAGGAAGCCCGAGAGCATTATAAAAAGTGCAGAGGCATATTAAGAAAGAAATTAGGAGAGCGAGGAGGGGCCATGAAATAACACTGGCGAGCAAAATAAAGGAAAATCCTAAGATGTTTTATAAGTATATTAAGGGCAAGAGGATAACCAGGGAAAGGGTAGGGCCCATTAGGGACCAAAGTGGCAATCTGTGTGTAGAGCCAGATGATGTAGGCGGGGTTTTAAATGAATTTTTTGCATCTGTGTTCACTATGGATAAAGACGATGTGGACATAGAAATCGGGCAAGGGGACAGTGATATATTTGAACATGTTAGCATCGAGAGGGAGGAGGTACTAGCGGATTAGCAGGCCAAAAAGTGGATAAATTCCCAGGCCCGGACGATATGTATCGCAGGCTGCTGTGTGAGGCAAAGGAGGAGATTGCAGGGGCTCTGACACAAATTTTCAGAACCTCTCTGGCCACAGGGGATGTACCAGATGACTGGAGAACAGCTAACGTAGTGCCATTAATCAAGAAGGGTAGCAGGGATAAACCAGGGAATTACAGGCCAGTGAGCCTAACATCTGTGGTAGGGAAATTATTGGAAAAGATTCTGAAGGACAAAATTAGTCTCCACTTGGAGAGGCAAGGATTAATCGGGGATAGTCAGCATGGCTTTGTCAAGGGTAAATCATGTCTGACCAATCTGATTGAATTTTTCGAGGGGCTGACTAGGTGTGTGGATGAAGGAAATGCTGTGGATGTGGTATACATGGACTTCAGTAAGGCTTTTGACAAAGTCCCGCATAGGAGGCTGGTCAAGAAGGTAAGAGCCCATGGGATCCATGGTGCCTTGGCACGTTGGATCCTAAACTGGCTGAGTGGCAGGAGGCAGAGGGTGATGGTCGAAGTTTGCTTTTGTGACTGGAAGCCTGTGTCCAGTGGGGTACCTCAGGGATCGGTGCTGGGTCCCTTGATGTTTGTGATCTACATAAATGATTTGGATGAGAATGTAAAAGGTATGATCAGTAAGTTCGCAGATGACATGAAAATTGGTGGGGTGGTAAATTGCGAGGAGGAAAGCCTCAGGCTACAGGACGATATAAACGGGTTGGTCAGATGGGCAGAAAAGTGGCAAATGGAATTTAACCCTGAAAAGTGCGAGGTGATGCATTTTGGACGGATAAATAAGGCAAGGGAATATACAATGAGTGGTATGACCCTAGGAAGTACAGAGGGTCAGAGGGACCTTGGTGTACATGTACATAGATCCCTGAAGGCAGCGGAACAGGTAGATAAGGTGGTTAAAAAGGCATATGGGATACTTGCCTTCATTAACCGAGGCATAGAATATAAGAGCAGGGAGAACATAAGAACATAAGAAATAGGAGCAGGAGTAGGCCAATCGGCCCCTCGAGCCTGCTCCACCATTCAATAAGATCATGGCTGATCTGATCCTAACCTCAAATCTTCTATCACTCTGCATCCACCCGAACCCATGTGATCTCCCGGGAGAGGCGAAAAACCAGATAAAGACCCAATGGCCAATTTGGGAGAAAAAAATCTGGGAAATTCCTCTCCGACCCATCTAGGCGATCGAAATTCTTCCAGGAGATCACTCTGTCCCTATATTTTCTACAGTACTTACCTTCTGTAAAGGCGATCTCCACCCCAGCCAGGAACAGGAATAAAACCATCTCCTGAAATCTAACAGAATTAGAACACAGTAGGAGCAGAACAAGGCTACACGGCCCCTGGGCCCGCTCCACTACCCACAGGGCCATGACCATTCCGAACCCAGACTCATGTCCAATTTCCTGCCCGCTCCCCGTAACCCTTTATTCCCTTTACTTCTAGGAAACTATCTATTTCTGTTTTAAATGTATTTAATGATGTAGCTTCCACAGCTTTCTGGGGCAGCAAATTCCACAAACCTACCACCCTCTGAGTGAAGAAGTTTCTCCTCATCTCAGTTTTGAATGAGCAGCCCTTTATTTTAAGATTATGCCCCCTAGTTCTAGTTTCACCCATCATTGGGAACATCCTCACCGCATCCACCTGATCAAGCCCCTTCACAATCTTATATGTTTCAATAAGATCGCCTCTCATTCTTCTGAACTCCAATGAGTAGAGTCCCAATCTACTCAGCCTCTCCTCATATGACCACCCCCTCATCCCCGGGATTAACCGAGTGAACCTTCTTTGTACTGACTCGAGAGCAAGTATGTCTTTTCTTAAGTATGGACACCAAAACTGTATGCAGTATTCCAGGTGCGGCCTCACCAATACCTTGTACAACTGCAGCAATACCTCCCTGTTTTTATATTCCAACCCCCTAGCAATAAAAGCCAACATTCCATTGGCCTTCTTGATCACTTGCTGCACCTGCATACTAACTTTTTGAGTTTCGTGCACCAGGACCCCCAGATCCCTTTGTACTACAGTACTTTCCAGTTTCTTGCCATTAAGATAATAACTTGCTCTATGATTTTTCCTGCCAAAGTGCATAACCTCACACTTTCCAGTATTGTATTCCATCTGCCAAATCTCTGCCCACTTACTTAGCCTGTCTATGTCCCTTTGCAGGTTTTTTATGTCCTC
The DNA here is from genome assembly GCF_052327205.1 of Somniosus microcephalus. Lineage (NCBI taxonomy): Eukaryota > Metazoa > Chordata > Chondrichthyes > Squaliformes > Somniosidae > Somniosus > Somniosus microcephalus. Next base: position 30,024,646 of record NW_028225187.1, on the reverse strand, counting down.
CTCACTCACTACTTTCCGTCCCATCTTTGTATCATCTGCAAACTTTGATATGTTACACTCGGTCCCCTCCTCCAAATCGTTAATGTAGATTGTAAAGAGTTGGGGACCCAGCACTGACCCCTGCGGAACACCACTAGTTACTGGTTGCCAATCTGAGAACGAACCATTTATCCCAACTCTCTGCTTTCTGTTAGAGAGCCAATCCTCCACCCATGCCAGAATATTACCCCCAATCCCGTGATTTTTTATCTTGAGCAATAATCTTTTGTGTGGCACCTTGTCAAATGCCTTTTGGAAGTCTAAATACACTACCTCCACTGGTTCCCCTTTATCCACCCTGTATGTTACTTCCTCAAAAAACTCAAGCAAATTTTTTAAACATGACTTCCCCTTCATGAAACCATGCTGAGTTTGCCCTATTAAATTATGTTTATCCAAATGTCCCGTTACTGTCTCCTTAATAATGGACTCTAACATTTTACCAACCACAGATGTTAGGCTAACAGGTCTATAGTTTCCAGCCTTCTGCCTACTACCCTTTTTAAATAATGGTGTTACATTAGCAGTTTTCCAATCTGCCGGGACCTTTGCTGAGTCCAGTGAGTTTTGGAAAATTATTACCAATGCATCCACAATCCCTACCGCTACTTCCCTCAAGACCCTGGGATGCAAGCCATCAGGTCCAGGGGATTTATCCGCCTTGAGTCCCATTATTTTACCAAGTACCACTTCCTTAGTGATTTTAATTGTATTTAGTTCCTCCCCCCCTAGAGCCCCCTGTTTGTACAGTGTTGGGATATTCTTAGTGTCCTCTACTGTAAAGACTGATACAAAATAATTGTTCAGTGTTTTTGCCATCTCCATGTTTCCCACCATTAATTTCCCGGTCTCATCCTCTAAGGGACCAGCACTTACTTTAGCCACCCTTTTTCTTTTTATATAACTATGGAAACTTTTACTGTCTGTTTTTATATTTTTTGCTAATTTACTTTCATAATCTATCTTCCCTTTCTTAATCAATCTTTTTGTTATTTTTTGCTGTCTTTTAAAGACTTCCCAATCTTCCATCCTCCCACTAGATTTGGCTACCTTATATGCCCTTGCTTTTAGTCGGATACTATCCTTAATTACTTTACTTAGCCACGGATGGCTATATTTTCTTTTACACCCTTTTTTCCTCAGTGGAATATATTTTTCTTGGAAGTTGTAAAATAACTCCTTAAATGTACACCACTGGTCATGTACCGTCTTACCCTTTAATCTATTTTCCCAGTCCACTCTAATTAATTCCGCTCTCATACCTTCATAGTCTCCTTTATTCAAGCTCAGCACGCTTGTTTGAGATCCAACCTTCTCACCCTCTAATTGAATATGGAACTCAACCATGTTATGGTCACTCATTCCAAGGGGATCCTTTACTAGGACATTTTTAATTAATCCTGTCTCATTACACAGGACCAAATCTAAGGTTGCTTGCCCCCTGGTCGGTTCAGTTACATACTGCTCAAGAAACCCATCCCTAATACACTCAATGAACTCTTCCTCAAGGCTGCTCTGCCCAATTTGATTTGTCCAGTTAATATGATAATTAAAATCCCCCATAATTATAGCTGTTCCCTTATTACAAGCCTCAACTATTTCCTGATTAATACTCCGTCCAACAGAGTTGCAACTGTTCGGAGGCCTATAGACTACACCCACTAGTGTTTTTTTCCCCTTATTATTCCTTACCTCCACCCAAACTGTTTCACTATCCTGCTCCTTTGACCCAATATCATTTCTCTGTATTATAGTGATTCCTTCCTTTATAAACATAGCCACCCCACCTCCTCTCCCTTCCTGCCTGTCCTTCCTGATTGTTAAATAACCTGGTATGTTTAATTCCCAGTCATGGTCACCCTGCAGCCATGTTTCTGTAATGGCCACAAGATCATACCCATATGTCATTATTTGTGCCGTTAACTCATTCATTTTGTTACGAATGCTACGTGCATTCAGATAAAGAACTTTCAAATATGTTTTGTAACACTTAGTTCCTGTTTTTTCCCTTTTTAGTACTTTACTTTTTACTCCATACCTTCTGTCCCTTCCTGACACATTCTGTTTTTTAATTCCCCCACTGCTACCTAAGTCTATGACCTTCTCTGTTGTCATTTCTATTATTTGCTCTCTAGAAACCTCCCCCCCACTAATTAGTTTAAAGCCCTCTCTACAGCCCTAGTTATATGATTCGCCAGGACTCTAGTCCCAGCACTGGCCAAGTGGAGTCCGTCCCAACAGAACAGCTCCCTCCTGTCCCAGTACTGGTGCCAGTGTCCCAAGAAGCAAAACCCATTTCTCCCACACCAGTCTTTGAGCCACGCATTTAACTCTTTAATTTTATTTATCCTAGCCAAATTCGCTCGTGGCTCAGGTAATAACCCAGAGATTATTACCCTTGAGGTTCTGTTTTTTAATTTGACCCCTAGCTGCTCATACTCCTTTAACAGAACCGTCTTCCTTGTCCTATCTACGTCGTTTGTACCAACATGGACCACGACAACTGGATCCTCCCCCTCCCACTGCAAGTTTCTTTCCAGCCCAGAAGAGATGTCCTTAACCCTGGCACCAGGCAGGCAACACAGCCTTCGGGACTCCCGCTCTTGACTGCAGAGAACCCTATCTATCCCCCTAATGATACTATCCCCTACCACTACAACATTTCTTTTTACTCCCTCCACTTGAATGGCCCCCTGTACCACGGTGCTGTGGCCAGGTTGCTCATCCTCCCTGCAGTCCCCGCTCCCGCCCTCACAGGGAGTAAGAACCTCGATCCTGCTGGACAAGAACAAGGGCTGCGTCTCCTTCAACACTACATCCTGGATCCCTGTACCTTCCTCACTCGTAGTCACACCGTCCTGTCCCTGACCACGGACTACATCTGCAGTAATTAACATCATAGGTGTGACCATCTCCTGAAACATAGAGTCCAGGAACTTCTCCCCCTCCCTGGAACTTGAGTTCCTCTAGCAGCAAACATTTGTCGCAGATGTAATCACCGTTAGCCTCAATGGGGTTCACTGGCTCCCACATCTCGCAACAGTAACACATCACCTGCTCCATTCTATATAATTAATTAAATTTCTTATTATTAGTTATGAAGACCCTGCCCGGATATATATGATAATATCACACCACTATTCAATAGGACTTACCAACTTAAAGGTATGAAAAAGAGAAGGAAGAAAACCAACCAACCAGCTGATCACCAACCTCCTCCTTGAATACTGTCTGTGGAGCCTGTTTGGTTGACTCGTCTCGCTGCTCCACCTCCGCAGTGCTGTCTAAGCCTGGGAGTGGGGAAAAAAACAGAGCAAAAAACACACCCTCACCTCCCACTTATCCGAACTCTCCCACTTAGCAAAACTCCAACAGCACTCAATGCACAAAGCACTGAGGTTATGATGGAGCTGTACAAAACGCTGGTAAGGCCACAGCTGGAGTACTGTGTGCAGTTCTGGTCGCCTCACTATAGAAAGGATGTGATTGCTTTGGAAAGGGTGCAGAGAAGATTCACCAGGATGTTACCTTGGATGGAGCGCCTCAGCTATGAAGAAAGACTAAACAGGCTGGGGTTGTTTTCCTTGGAGCAAAGAAGGCTGAGGGGGAACCTGATTGAGGTGTACAAAATGATGAGGGGCATAGATAGGGTAGATAATGAGGAACTTTTCCCCTTAGTAGGGGGGTCAATAACAAGGGGGCATAGATTCAAGGTAAGGGGCAGGAGGTTTAGAGGGGATTTGAGGAGGAACTTTTTCACCCAGAGGGTGGTTGGTGTCTGGAACTCACGGCCTGAAAGGGTGGTAGAGGCAGGAACCCTCACAACATTCAAGAAGCATTTGGATGAGCACTTGACATGTCATTGCATACAAGGCTATGGACCAAATGCTGGAAAATGGGATTAGATTGGACAGGGCTTGATGGACGGCGCAGACACAATGTGCCGAAGTGCCTCTTTCTGTGCTGTATAACTCTATGACTCTAAGGCTCTATGACAACAGTGCCACTGCCCTGCTCTTCATTGAATCATGGTGTGGGATAATTTACATCCACCTGAGGGAGGAGGAAGGGGCCTCAGTTTACCGTCTCATACTAAAGAGGGCACCTCCGACAGTGCAGCGCTCCCTCTGGCGATTTTACCATCTGAGCTAAATGTGCACCCTCTGGTTGCTGACCTTTCGACACTGAAACTGTTTTTCCTATTTGCATTATCAAAACAATTTCTAATTATGAGCAAATCTATTAAAATCCCTTGCCCTTCTCTGCTGCATAGAGAACATTACCCTGCTTCTCTACTCATCGAAGTTCCTCATCTGATGCCATTCTGTTAAATTTTCTCTGCATCCTTTCCAAGTCTTTTACATCCTTTGTAAAATCTGATGGTCAGAACTGGACACAATGTTCCATCTGAGACCCCAAATATGATGTGTAATGATTTAGCATCACCTCATAATTATTCATCACTACTTTACGGCTCTATTTATATATCCCATGATATGGTATACTTTTTATCAGCCTTTTCAATTGGCCTGCCAACTTCAAAGATGTGTGTACGTGAACCTCCAGGTATATCTGCTCCTGCACCCCCTTTAAAATTACACCAATCTATTTATATTGCCTCACCTCATTCTTCCTTCCAACAGGCATCACTTCCCTGCATTACATTTCAGCAGCAATGTCTCTGCACATTTGAAATGATGCCCTTTAACCCCAATCCAGGTCGTTAATATATAGGAACAAGGGCAGAGGTCTCAATAAGCGACCCATGGGGAATCCCACTACACACTTCTCTCCAGTCTTAAAAACAAGACTTCAGCAACACTCACTTCTTTCTGACCCTGAGCTGATTTTATATCCACGCTGCCACTGACTCTTAATTAATATAATTGCGAAAAGGACAATAAGCAGCAATAAGTGCGCAATTAACGTTCATTGTTTTTAATTGAAAGTCGAGGAATAAAAGGAGGGACCCGGCTACAGTAGCAACACCAGCAGCAACGACAAGCAGGTTGTATTGACTTGTTTAAGGTGTAAGATTATACATGTTTTAAGCAGAGGCAAATACAGGGCTATTGCAAAACGGCAGGATATTGGAATTTCATCAGGGTTGCTGCAGCAAACAGCCAACAGAGAGAGAGACAGAGAGAGAGACAGAGAGAGTGACACACACAGAGATAGAGGGAGAGAGAGAGAGAGGAAGAGAGAGAGACAGAGACAGAGAGAGAGAGAGAGAGAGAGAGACAGAGAGAGTGAGAGACCGACAGAGAGACAGAGAGAGAGAGAGAGAGAGAGAGAGAGAGAGGGAGACAGAGACGGAGAGAGAGAGACAGAGAGAGAGAGAGAAAGCAAGAGAAAGAGACAGAGAGGGACAGAGAGAGAGACAGAGAGACCGACAGAGAGACAGAGAGACCGACAGAGAGAAAGAGAGAGAGAGAGAGAGAGATGCATTTCCTCCTAAAATGCGAAAAATTCAACACATCAAGAAACATATTATTCAACAAGCTAAGCCAAACAACCCCAGATATCAAGGAATTGGATGACCTGTCAAAATTGAGATTAGTCCTGGGAGAAGGAGACAGACTATACCTTGGGGCCAAATATGTAACAACATGTCACAACCTGAGGACTGTTTAAAATTAAGACTGTTTAAAATTAATATTGAACGTACCAAATGAAGTACAAAGACTGTTTAAAATTAATATTGTTTAAAAGTAATATTGTATGTACCCAACAAATGTCAAATCGATTGACACCTACAGAATATTTGAAAATGTACCTTTTTGATATGTAAGCTTTGGCAATATGTTTCTCTGTAAACTTTCATGCCAATAAAGCATTTGAATTTGAATTTGAATTTGAGAGAGAGGGAGACAGAGGGAAACAGACAGAGACAGAGAGAGAGAAAGGGAGAGATCGAGAGAGAAAGACAGAGAGACAAAGAGGGAGACAGAGAGACAGGCAGACTGACAGAGACAGAGACAAAGGGAGAGAAAGAGAGAGATCGAGAGAGAGAGAAAGACAAAGACATAGAGGCAAACAGAGAGAGACAGAGATACAGCGATAGAGAGAGAGAGTCAAGGAGACAGACAGAGAGAGAGAGGGAGGTCTGAATGGTGTCATTAGGTCTGCAAAATCCTAAAGTTTCAGAAAACTTCAAAAGAAGCAATTCAAGCAAAAGGGAAAACTGCTTAAGTTTGAATGGTGACTGCACTCAAAGTAAAACTAGGCTAAAAGAAACAGAGCGACATACTGGTGGGGTGGGAGGGGGTCGGTTGATGATGATGCGGTGGTGTACATCACTAATATGCACAGAATGTATAAACGTGCTGTCAGAAAGATATACAGGTTATGAAAGCCTTTATTAATCAAAACACGATTGTATTCCATGCATGGGTAGTTTTAAAATATAGGTGAGTAGATATTGTAAGACAATTAACATAAAAGAGAATATGAGTAACTGATATGATATTGTAGTACTGTATAGCCTAGCCTTCACCTTAAAATGTATGTTGGTCTGTTCAAAGATGACAGAAATGCGCAATATTGGAGCATTTTCGGGACTTGAATCCAGTATTTGAATGATAGTTCTTTATTTGACTTATGCAATGGTGTAATCTACAGGATATTTGTCAGCAATTTCCCCGAGTGAATCTGAACCGTTCTTTCCCAAGGGAGGGAAAGACTCTGTAAGTAATCTGTTAGAGATTGAAAAGTGGAGTTGAGGAATTTCTCAGTTCTCCAAAATTATTCTGTAGAAAAAGGGGATTTCCGGGTGACTCGGAGATAATGTATTGTATTTGATCGGTGATTAGAGTTGTTAGCAAAGGACCAAGTCCGTATAACACCTTCTGTGTAAGTGTTCCTGACTTGCTGATAAGGAATTGGGTGATGCCTCGGGAAAGGGGCTCAGGTTGGTATGGCGGGGGATGTCAAAGGGAGGATGGTTTTGAAACTGCCAAGAAGGAAATCACTGTGTCTGTAGAAATAAATCTTAGGTCAGCACTTTTTCTATACTCCTTCACAATGGAATAATTTAGATTCAAAGATTCCCTGAGATAGGAAGTGGAAGATCTACCCCATTGATTCAAATGATGCAGCAATAAAACAACATCACAGCCAACCTCACCAACTGAATATGGAAGGACATTGATGCTATTGTGCCATTTCAATAAAATTACATCCAGTGTTTGTACACATTGGGCGACATAAAATGTTATGTTTTTGGCCTGATAATTGAGCCACAGACCTAATTTGCTGTCATATTTGCCTATAACTTCAATTAAAACGTCAGCTCGGCTACACTCTATAATGCGCAGAATATTACTATAAAATTATAATACCACAGGGTGGACAACAATGAGCCAAAGCCATCAAGGCAGACGTCTCGTTACTCGGAAGGAGCAATAACCTGCTGTTTGACCGTGTTAATACTAAACGGTCACAAGCAACAAGAAATGTGGAAATTGACCACCCGAGAAAATTAATTGCATTTCAAAAGCGGCCACCTTCTGTTAAGATGCTTTCCCAACTTTGATACTGTGCAGTCACATGGTTCACATAGAGAGAGGGAGGGAACAGTACAGCAACAGTAAATGATAGCTTGACAAAATATTTGAAAGTCTTCTTCCTGTTGTAGTGTCAACCGCGGCTCAATGGGCCGCACTCTCGCACAAGCTGATGGGATCAAGTCCCTACTCCAGAGACTTGGGCACAAAAATCTGGGGCTGACACTCCAGTACAGTGCTGAGGGAGTGCTGCACTGTCGAAGGTGCCGCCTTTCAGATTTTTCTGCTCTCTCAGTTGGACATAAATGATCCCATGGCAGAAATTTGAAAAGGAGCATGGAATTTATTCCCGATTGACCTGGGCTAGATTTATCCCGCATTCAATATCACAAAAATAGATTATCTGGTCATTATCCCATTGCTGCTTGTGGGAGCTTGCTGTGCGCAAATTAGCTGCTGAGTTTCCTATATTGCACGTCACTAATTTTCAAAAAGTACTTCATTGGCTGTAAAGCTTTTTGGGATGGCCGGTGGCCGTGAAAGGCGCTATATAAATGCAAATCCTTCTTTCATTTCACAGGATAGGCGGTTAGCTGGGAGAGGTTTTGATAACAGCTTCATTAGTATATGTAATACCTCTTATATTGTGAAAGTCTAATGCATGAAATTTACTCTGCTTACGTGTTTGTGTCTATGCTTTCCATTTGTCACTCATTAGCGTGCAGTGAAGGGAATAAACGCGAACAGCATTATAGAGTATCCACGTCAAACAGCACCTACCATTCACTACACCTGGCACAGATGAATGCTGTACTACTGGCAGAATTTTAACTGATATATATTACCCCGAATAAATGATTTTGTTGGCACTGCCACTCACCTTCTCCTCTTGTGTTTGTAGAACCTACACAACGGACTGTGAACTTCTTCACCCGCCATGTTATAGCTTTCAGTTCCTGACCTTTAATATCCTTCTCCTCCCTCTAGACCGCCGCCATTCGATAAATGATTCTATCCTCTCTGATGCCTTGGAGATTTAACCCTTCCATTGACCACTGCTCAAATATTTTCTGTTCCTTTCCCATTGACACACAAAATCTTGGCATTGCAATATTGTCATTAGACTGAACTCCAGCTGAGGCAACTGTCTCGAAAGCTCACCATTAATGAGCAGCGATAATGATTAAGCTGAGGCTACAGTGCGAATCACATGAAGAGGTGGCTCTACACCCGTTCGGTCGTCACCTTCTGTTTGAAATGCGAATTACAGTCAATATTTACATAGAAACATAGAAGATAGGAGCAGGAGTAGGACATTCGGCCCCTCGAGCCTGCTCCACCATTCATTGAGATCATGGCTGATCATCCAGATTCAGTACCCTGTCCCTGCCTTCTCTCCATATCCCTTGATCCCTTTAGCCTTAAGCAATATATCCAACTCCTTCTTGAATATATTTAATGAATTGGCCTCCACTGCCTTCTTTGGTAGAGAATTCCACAGGTTCACCACTCTCTGGGTGAAGAAATTCCTCCTCATCTCAGTCCTAAATGGCTTACCCCTTATCCTTAGACTGTGACCCCTGGTTCTGGAGTCCCCGACCATCGGGAACATCCTTCCTGCATCTAGTCTGTCTAGTCCTGTTAGAGTTTTATAAGATTTGATCAGATCACCTCTCATTCTTCTAAACTCCAGCGAGTACTAGCCCAATCGATACAGTCTCTACGCATACATCATTCCTGCCATCCCATGTATCAGCCTGGTGAATCTTTGCTGCACACCTTCCATGGCAAGAACATCCTTCCTCAGATAAGGTGACCAAAACTGGACACAATACTCAATGTGATCTCAACAAGGCCCTGTACAACTGCAGCAAGACAGCCTTGTTCCTGTACTCAAACCCTCTCGCTACGAAGGCCAACATACCATTTGCCTTCTTAACCGCCTGCTGCACCTGCATGCTTACCTTCAGTGACTGGTGCACAAGGACGCCCAGGTCTCGTTGCACTTCCAGTTCTTGCAATCTATTGTCATTCAAATAATAATCTGCTGCCTTGTTTTTGACACCAAAGTAGATAACCTCGCATTTATCCACGTTATATTGCATCTGCCATGCTTTGGCCCAATCGCCCAACCTGTCGAAATCATACTGGAGTTTCTCGGCATCCTCCTCACAGCACACACGCCCACCCAGCTTTGCAATGAATGAGCAGTGGTCAAAGGAAGGGTCAAATCTCCAAACAGAAAGCGCACTAAACAATGTCAAGATCACAGCATTATAAATCACCTCCTGGGTTACTGCCCTATCACTACTTCCCCAGTTGCAGGTTCCAATCTTATAACGCTTCTGTTTTACATCCTGCTGTTAGTTGAGTTATCTGGCTGGTGACACAACAGACCTGCACTCAATCATTCCACAAAGGACATATTGTGGTCAATGCGGTTAAATAGTTTTGATGATTCTAAAGCAGACACACTTCTGTTTGCCTCAATTAAAATAAGTTTTCCAGACCTTTAGCTTTTCCACTCCCGACTTAACGTAGAAACATAGAAGATAGGAGCAGGAGTAGGCCATTCCGCCCCTCGAGCCTGCTCTGCCATTCAAAGAGATCATGGCTGATCATCCAAAGTTTTGGAATGTCTTTCCCAGTGTACGGAATTAACCCATCAGCATCTATCTTCGTAGTTACCGAAATAAATTCAAAAAAATCAAATAATATCCCATCCATAGCAGTCTGAACAAGTGGGCTCATTAGGAGGTTTTCCAGTTACTGCAACATCCGAACATACAACGAGATGAAAAAGGTTGGTGTACTGCTGAGGGTACTGACTTATCAACATGGATGTCATGATCTCATCACTGCTATTGTTTCGTCAGCAACTGCAAAAGTAATCATCAAAGCTGATGGATTGTTGAAAAAATCCAACTGGTTAACTACTCTCTTTGTGAGAAGAAATTCTTCCCACACCGCCAATCACGTCTAGTCCCACAAAATAAACACGGAATCCCCATCGATAGATCACAAGAGCCTATCAGTAATGAGGCAATAATCCGAGTATAGGAATGCAATTAATCACAGCCCAATTGACCAGCAAAACATCCAAATCCCATCGCTAATTCAGCTCTCATATGTGAGCGGGTGTCTGCGGGGCTTCATAGAGGCAAAGAGTACAAAAGCAAGGCACCATACAGGACTGGCTGCTGGAGGGCTGCACAGTGTTACCCTGATCCGTTGGATGTGGTCTCGCTGGGCTCCATGTGGAGCATGCTGCATCCATTGTTTAAGGTCAATATTGTCCTGTGTTGGAGCGTCAATTGGCTGTCACCTCATGTTCAGGTACGCGTGACGCTGCCCCTCACACCATCTTCTACACTTGTTATTAAACCAGGCTTGTTGATCTGGCTGGAGGGCATTGGCGGAGTGAGGGATATGGAAGGACATGAGGCAACAGCTTGTGCTGAAACACCTCATGGTTTCCCCATTCTGAGCTGCTAGATCTGTTCTTAACCTGTCCCATTCATAAAGGTGATAGTGCCTCACGACAAGCTGGTGGGTGAGCTCAGTGCAAAAACGGGAATTAACCTTCACGAGAACTGTGAGGTTGTTACCTGTGACAAAACGAGCATGGACTGGTGCATTTGTGTCAGGGAAATTGTAGATGACGAGGTCAAGTTATCTATTTCCTCGTGTTGCTTATCTCACTGACAGCTATGTACTTTAGGACACTGCCAGCTTGGTCGGTGAAGAATGTATGAGCCAATTTTGCTAATGAACAATCAAGTCCCACCACCAGAGGACATTCTTTTTCCTTGCTCAACTCAGAGCTGGCATTCAGCTTTGAGGAATATTGATCCACCAGCTGATGGAAGGCGGTAGGTGGTAATCAACAGGTTGTTTCCTTTCCTATGTTTGACCTGAAGTATTGAGACTTCACGGGGATGTGGTCAATGTTGAGGACTCCTAGGGGAACTCCCCACAACTGTATTTCACTGTGCCCCCATCCCTGGTGCGTCTGTCCTGTCGGGGGAAAGGACATAACCAAGGATGGCGAGGGAGGAATCTCGGACGTTAGCTGAAGGTGTGATTCTGTAAGTATCTTTATATCAGATTGCTACCTGACTATGGTTTGAGACAGGTCTCGCACCTTTGGCATCAGGTAGTGAGGAGGCCTTTGCAGGGTCAGACTGGGCTAGGTATGCCCTTTGTAGTGTCTTGCTTTGATGCGTGTCACAGAGGAGGAATCCGTCATGCACAGTTATTTGTTTTCCTTTCCAGTGGATTGGTACAATGGCGTTGTTTGCTGTGCGGCTTCAGATTGAAGGTCTGAATCAACTACATCGATGGATTTACATGTAGGCCATACCGGGAATGGACAGCAAGCTTCCCTCCTTAATGGACATTGGCAGTCTTGCCGACTTTAGCAAACATGTGTCTGAATTAGGGAACATACTTTGAAAGGAATTAAAATCTAAGAACTAAGCTCAGCGAAAAGTTAACTAAACTTACATAGATTTAATAGCACAGAAATAGACCATTTGCTCCAAATGGTCTCTGGCAGTGCTTATGATCCTCATGAAGCTCCTCCCACCCGACTTCATCTAACTCTATCAGCATATCCTTCAAATCCTTTCTCTCTCATGTACATCTCTAGCCTCCCCTTAAATGCAACTATGCTATCCGCTTCAACTACTCTATGTGGCAGTAAGTTGAAAGTCTGCAGGAAAATATCCACGTGATCTCGAAAAACAACGGGGTTCAAGAACGAACACGCGACAAGAGACATCTTGTGCTTGTCCATCACTGTAACTGTTGGCACTGCGAGCTAAACTCTGTTCATGAGCTCATTCGCTCTTTCTCATAAAGGATGACATGAATCTTGTCATTCATGTGAAAATGACTGATGTAATAATACTGGGCGGCCTGCTGGTGGCGCTGTCCAGGGGGAGTATAAATACTCGGGCATGGACCCAGCATGCTCAGGACATTGGCAGTGAGATGGGATACAGTGTGAAGCTATAGTAGGGGGTGACTTACAGCCAAATACGGAGGAAAAAACATGTCAGCTGGGAAGGCAGAGCAAATATGTGAAGGCAAAAGGGAATATGGCAAGGCTGGAAGGCATTTATTTTAATGCAAGTAATCTTGCAAATAAGGTGGATGAACTGAAGTTGTTGTTGAACACATGGGAGTACGATATTGTTACTATCACGGAGACATGGTTGAGGGAGGGTCAGGACTGGCAGCTCAATATTCCGGGGTATAGAACCTTCAGGCGAGACAGAGGGGGGTGTAAAAGGGGAGGGGAGTTGCAATATTAATTAAGGAGTCAATTACTGCTGTAAGGAGGGATGATATATTAGCGGGTTCCTCTAATGAGGCCATATGGGTAGAACTTAAAAACAAAAAGGGGGCAAGCACTTTGCTGGGAGTGTAGTATAGGCCCCCAAAAAGTCAGGGGGAGATAGAGGAACAGATATGTAGGCAAATCTCAGAGGAGTGCGAAAATAATAGGGTAATAATAGTGGGGGATTTCAATGTCCCCAATATTAATTGGGATAGTCAGAGTGTGAAAGGCTTAGAGGGTGCAAAATTCTTAAAGTGCATCCAGGAGAGCTTTTTGAGCCAGCGTGTAGAAAGTCCTACAAGAGAGTGGGCGTTACTGGACCTAATTCTAGGGAATGTAGCCGGGCAAGTGGTGGAAGTGTCAATAGGAGAGCATTTTGGCGACAGTGACCATAATTCGGTGTGATTTAAGGTGGTCATGGAAAAAGACAAAGACGGCCCGGAAATAAGGGTTCTAAATTGGGGGATGGCCGATTTTAATATGATAATGCAGGATCTGGCCAAAGTGGACTGGGAGCAGCTACTTATAGGAAAACCCACATCAAAGCAGTGGGAGACTTTCAGAAGGGAAATAGAGAGAGTACAACGCCAACATGTTCCCGTAAAGGTCAAGGGTGGTACCAACAAGCAAAGGGAACCTTGGATGACAAGGGATATACAAAAATGCATTAGGAAAAAAAGGGGGGCTTTTGGCAGTTACAAAAGACTAAAGACGGAGGAAGCCCTAGAGGAGTATAAAAAGTGCAGGGGCATACTTAAAAAAGAAATTAGGAGAGCGAGGAGGGACCATGAAATAACACTGGCGAGCAAAATAAAGGAAAATCCTAAGATGTTTTAAAAGTATATTAAGGGCAAGAGGATAACCAGGTAAAGGGTAGGGCCCATTAGGGACCAAAGTGGCAATCTGTGTGTAGAGCCAGATGATGTAGGCGGGGTTTTAAATGAATTTTTTGCATCTGTGTTCACTATGGAGGAAGACGATGTAGACATAGAAATCGGGCAAGGGGACTGTGATATACTTGAACATATTCGCATCGAGAGGGAGGAGGTACTAGCGGTTTTAGCAGGCCAAAAAGAGGATAAATCCCCAGGCCTGGATGAGATGTATCCCAGGCTGCTGTGTGAGGCAAAGGAGGAGATTTCAGGGGTTCTGACACAAATTTTCAGAACCTCTCTGGTCACAGGGGATGTACCAGAGGACTGGAGAACAGCTAACGTAGTACCATTATTCAAGAAGGGTAGCAGGGATAAACCAGGGAATTACAGGCCAGTGAGCCTAACATCTGTGGTAGGGAAATTATTGTAAAAACTTCTGAGGGACAAAATTAGTCTCCACTTGGAGAGGCAAGGATTAATCGGGAATAGTCAGCATGGCTTTGTCAAGGGTAAATCATGTCTGACCAATCTGATTGAATTTTTCGAGGGGGTGACTAGATGTGTGGATGAGGGAAATGCTGTGGATGTGGTATACATGGACTTCAGTAAGGCTTTTGACAAAGTCCCGCATAGGAGACTGGTCAAGAAGGTAAGAGCCCATGGGATCCAGCGTGCCTTGGCACGTTGGATCCTAAACTGGCTAAGTGGCAGGAGGCAGAGGGTGATGGTCGAAGGTTGCTTTTGTGACTGGAAGCCTGTGTCCAGTGGGGTACCTCAGGGATCGGTGCTGGGTCCCTTGCTGTTTGTGATCTACATAAATGATTTGGATGAGAATGTAAAAGGTATGATCAGTAAGTTCGCAGATGACACGAAAATTGGTGGGGTGGTAAATTGCGAGGAGGAAAGCCTCAGGCTACAGGACGATATAAACGGGTTTGTCAGATGAGCGGAAAAGTGGCAAATGGAATTTAACCCTGAAAAGTGCGAGGTGATGCATTTTGGACGGACAAATAAGGCAAGGGAATACACAATGAGTGGTAGGGCCCTAGGAAGCACAGAGGGTCAGAGGGACCTTGGTGTACATGTACATAGATCCCTGAAGGCAGCGGATCAGGTAGATAAGGTGGTTAAAAAGGCATATGGGATACTTGCCTTCATTAGCCGAGGCATAGAATATAAGAGCAGGGAGGTTATGATGGAGCTGTACAAAACGCTGGTACGGCCACAGCTGGAGTACTGTGTGCAGTTCTGGTCGCCTCACTATAGGAAGGATGTGATTGATTTGGAGAGGGTGCAGAGAAGATTCACCAGGATGTTACCTGGGATGGAGCGCCTCAGCTATGAAGAAAGGCTAAACAGGCTGGGGTTGTTTTCCTTGGAGCAAAGAAGGCTGAGGGGGGACCTGATTGAGGTGTACAAAATGATGAGGGGCATAGATAGGGTAGATAAAGCGGAACATTACCCCTTAGTAAAGGGGTCAATAACAAGGGGGCATAGATTCAAGGTAAGGGGCAGGAGGTTTAGAGGGGATTTGAGGAGGAAGTTTTTCACCCAGAGGGTGGCTGGAGTCTGGAACTCACTGCCTGAAAGGGTGGTAGAGGCAGGAACCCTCACAACATTCAAGAAGCATATGGATGAGCAGTTGAAATGCCATTGCATACAAGGCTATGGACCAAGTGCTGGAAAATGGGATTAGATTAGACAGGGCTTGATGGACGGCGCAGACACGATGGGCCGAAGGGCCTCTTTCTGTGCTGTATAACTCTATGACTCTATGACTCTGTGACATTCTTTAACAGGAACTAGTGAAGGACCCAACTAGATCTCCATGTTGAAAAACGGTTGATTTATTGCCTTGTTTAATAATCAGGCCAAGTGCCGAATAGTTTTCTGACGTCAAAGGACATGTGTTCAACTTCAGCAACCATGAGTTCATCATTTAGTTCTAAAAGAAAAACAGCAAGGCATTATATAGATGCTTGCACTTCGTAAACCGTCCTAAGGTGATTCACAGGAGCGTTATCAAACAAAAATTGACACCGAGCCACATGAGGACAGATGATCAAAATCTTGGTCAAATAGATAGTTTATAAAGAGCGTCTTCAAGGGAGTAAGTGTGGTAGAGAGGCGGAGAGGGTTAGGCAGGGAATTCCAGAGCTTAGGGCCCAGGCAGCTGAAGGCACGGCCGGCAATGGTGGAGCGATTAAAATCAGGGATGCTCAAGAGGCCAGAATTAGAGGAGCGCAAATATCTCGGGGGGTTTGTGGGGCTGAAGCAGATTACAAAGATCGAGATAGGCGATGCAATTGAGGGATTCGAAAACAAGGATGAGAATTTTTAAATCGAGGTGTTGCTTAAGCGGCAGCCAATGTAGGTCACCGAGCACAGAGGTGAACGGGACTTGGTGCGAGTCAGGAGACAGGCCGAATGACCTCAAGTTTACAGAGGGTAGAACGTGGCAGGTTGGCCAGCAGTGCGTTGGGATAATCACGTCTAGAGGTAACAGAGTTTATCGTTTCTTCCTGTTATTCAGTGAGCAACAGCCCCGTAAATATTAACATTAAAATTCAGTCTTTGTGATGAACGTTTCGAACCCGGAAACTGTTTCTGTTATAGAGTCGTAGAGTCGTAGAGTTATACAGCACAGAAAGAGGCCCTTCGGCCCATCGTGTCCGCACCGGCCATCAAGCCCTGTCTATTCCAATCCCATTTTCCAGCACTTGATCCGTAGCCTTGTATGCTATGGCGTTTCAAGTGCTCATCCAAATGCTTCTTGAATGTTGTGAGGGTTCCTGCCTCTACCACACTTTCAGGCAGTGAGTTCCTGATTCCAACCACCCTCTGGGGGAAAAATATTTTCCTCGAATCCCCTCTAAACCTCCTACCCCTTACCTTTAAAATATGCCCCCCTGGTTATTTACCCCTCTACGAAGGGGAGAAGTTCCTTTCTACCTACCCTATCTGTGCACCTCATAATTTTGTTCGCCTCAATCAGGTCTCCCCTCAGCCTTCTCTGCTCTAAGGAAAACAACCCCAGCCTGTCCAGTCTCTCTTCATAGCTGAAGCGCTCCAGCCCAGGTAACATCCTGGTGAATCTCCTCTGAACCCTCTCCAATGCAATCACATCCTTCCTATAGTGTGGCGACCAGAACTGCACACAGTATTCCAGCTGTGGCCTAACTAGCGTTTTGTACAGCTCCATCATAATCTCCCTGCTCTTATATTCTATGCCTTGGCTAATGAAGGCAAGTATCCCATATGCCTTTTTAACCACCTTATCTACCTGTCCTGCTGCCTTCAGGGATCTATGTACAGTACTTGCACACCAAGATCCATCTGATTCTCTATCCTTCCTAGGGTCCTACCATTCATCGTGTATTCCCTTGACTTGTTAGTCCTCGCAAAATGCATCACCTCACACTTTTCAAGGTTGTATTCCATTGCCACAGTTCTGCCCATCTAACCAACTGGTCTATATCATCCTGTAGCCTGAGGCTTCCCTCCTCGCTATTTACCACTCCATCAATTTTTTGTCATCTGTGAACTTACTGATCATACCTCCTACGTTCATATATAAATCATTAATGTACACTACAATCAACAAAGGAACAAGCACCGATCCCTGTGGAACATCACTGGACAGAAACTTCCCGTCACAAAAACAACCTTCGGCAATCACCATCTGCCCCCTGCCACTAAGCCAATTTTGGATCCAATGTGCCAAATTGTCCTGGATCCCATGGGTCCTTACCTTCTTGTACAGGCTCCCATGTGTGAGTTTGGCAAAAGCCTTACTGAAGTCCCTGTAGACTACATCAACTGCACTACCTTCATCCACACACCTAGTCAACCTCTCGAAAAATGCAATCAAATTGGTTAGACATGATCTCCCCCTGCCAAAGCCATGATTAATCCTGATTAATCCTTGCCTCTCCAAGTGGAGACTAATTCAGTCCCTCAAAATTGTTTCCAATAATTTCCCTACCACTGTTGTTAGGCACACTGGCCTGTAATTCCCTGGTTTATCCCTACTACCCTTCTTGAACAATGGTACTATGTTAGCTGCTCTCGAGTCCTCTGGCACCTCCCCTGTGGCCAGGTAGGTTCTGAAAATTTGTGTCAGAGCCCCTGCAATCTCCTGCCTTGCCTCACACAGCAGCCTGGGTTACATCTCGTCTGGGGCTGGAGATGTATCCACTTTTAAGCCCGCTAAAATCGCTAGCACCTCCTCCCTCTCAATAGATGAATAGGGGAAGTGCAAAGAGACCTGGGTGTCCTTGTGCACCAGTCGCTGAAGGTAAGCATGCAGGTGCAGCAGGCAGTTAAGAAGCCAAATGGTATGTTGGCCTTCGCAGCAAGAGGGTTCGAGTACAAGAACAAGGATGTCTTGCTGCAGTTGGACAGGGCCTTGTTGAGACCGCACCTTGAGTATTGTGTGCAGTTTTGGTCTCCATACCTGAGGAAGGATGTTCTTGCCATGGAGCGAGTGCAGCAAAGATTCACCAGGCTGATACCTGGGATGGCAGGAATGACGGATGAGGAGAGATTGTGTCGATGGGGCTTATACTTACTGGAGTTTAGAAGATTGAGAGGGGATCTCATCGAAACCTATAAAATTCCGTCAGGCCTGGACAGACTGGATGTAGGAAGGATGTTTCTGATGGCCGGGGAGTCCAGAACCAGGGATCATTGTCGAAGGATAAGGGGTAAGCCATTTAGGACTGAAATGAGGAGGAATTTCTTCACCCAGAGAGTGGTGAACCTGTGGAATTCTCTGCCACAGAGGGCGGTGGAGGCCAGTTCATTAAGTATATTCAAGAACGAGTTGGATATATTTCTTAAGGCTAAAGGGATCAAGGGATATGGGGAGAAGGCAGGGACAGGGTACTGAATTTGGATGATCAGCTATGATCTCATTGAATGGCGGAGCAGGCTCGAAGGGCCGAATGGCCTACTCCTACTCCTATCTTCTATGTTTCTATGTTTCTTTACTAATTTGTTCAAGTATATCACAATGCCCCTGCCTAATTTATATGCCTACATCGTCCTTCTCCATAGTGAACACAGATGCAAAATATATCATTTAAAACCTCACCTACATCACACAGATTGCCACTTTGGTCCCTAATGGATCCTACTCTTTCCCTTATTATACTCTTGCCCTTAATATGCTTATAAAACACCTTGGGATATTCCATTATTTTGCCCGCCAGTGTTTTTTCATGCCCCCTCTTCACTCTGCTAATTTATTTTTAAGGACCCCCCTGCACTTTCTATACTCCTCTAGGGCTTCCACTATTTTTAGTCCTTCGTATCTGCCACAAGCCTCCCTTTCTTTCCTAATCCAGAAATTATGCACATCTTAACTTAGAAACAATAAACCTGATACAGAATTTACTCTAAATCAAAGGTAATTTATTTGTGAAATTTTGAGACATGGCACACAGCTGAGATTATATATATGAATTCATGTTCAAATTTACATCCATAGAAACAATTCACAATAAATTCAATTTATTTAGCAACTGTCACGGTCCCACAGAATGACTGATTACTGCCAATTAAAATGATTATGAAATGTGTTCACTGTAGTACCGTGGGGAAACGTGGCTGCCAATTTCCTCACAGCAAGGTCCCATAAACAGCAATGAGATAAATGATTCGATGATCTGTTTGAGGGCTGTGTGTTAACTGATCAATGTCACCAGAACAGCTGGGGAGAAATGCCCTGCTCTTCTTTAACTAGTGCAGTGGGATCTGTTACCTCCTTGTGAGAGAGTGAACAGGACTTTGGTTCACCTCTCATCTGGAAGACAGCATCTCACAAAGTGCATCCCTCAAGTGCCAGGCTACATTATGTGCACAAGTGTGAGCCAGAGTTCTAGCAATGAGCCCAGGCTGACACTTCAGCGCAACGTTGAGGTTATCGTGGATCAGAATAATAAGCTCAGGCCAGTATCAATACAATCGTGCAAACTATTGAGTTCAACCGCTTGAAGACATATTAGTTAAACTCTAATTACAAAGTGCATAACAACATGAATTGTTCCTGGGATGAGCCGGGAATGAGGATCTGAAAGGCAGATGCAAGAAATGAAAGCAGTCAATTGAACCTTAATCCTGCAGATTTTCAGCGGTTCTGAGATTGTTGTTCACTACAAGAGTGTGGTTATGGTAGAGTTTCTCAGAAAACGCATCAATGAATTGGCGGAGATGAGGCATATCATAAGCACCAGTCCACCGTGATAGTCCAAGTGCACTCCAATCTTCCTGGGCTTCACATTTAGCTTGAGGCTGAAGAATGTGCCCCTAGTTCATTTGTATTCCTCATCCACAACAATCAGTAATCAGTCTGAAAGAAAGACTTGCATTTATATAGCGCCTTTCAGGACCACCCGACGTCTCAATGCACTTTAAAGTCAATGAAGTACTTTTGGAGTGTAGTCACTGTTGTAATGTTTGAAACGCGGCAGCCAATTTTTGCAGAGCAAGCTCCCACAAACAGCAATGTGATAATGACCAGATAATGTTTTTTTGTGATGTGAATTGAAGGATAAATATTGGTCAGGACACCGGGAAAAACTGCCCAGCTCTTCTTTGAAGTGAGGCTTGAACCCACAACCTTCATGACCCAGAGGCGAATGTGCTACCAACTGAGCCACACCTGACACTGTGGTGTCTGCACTGACTGTGCTGTTCCTACCTCATACACCATCCGTTCAAAGGACTTTAAAGCCAATCCCGCATTCCTCTGTGCAGTTTTTTCCAACTTCACCAACAGATTTTACTTTCTTGACGTGGATCCCTCAGAACTCAGAATAAAAAGACATCAATGCCCCATCTTCGGGGTGTCAGAGTGTTCCTTCCTTTACTTTCCAAGTCTGACTTTGATCAGGCTCTTTGATAGTAAGAAATAACCATTCATTGTGATAAGATCCGAAGCCAAAGAGGTTGGAGCTGGGCTGATGCTGTGTCATTTGATTCCACACCATTAACTGTACACTTCCTGTGAATATCACCCGTGACTCATTGCCTTCCGCTAATTATCCTTTCTTATCAATTTTATTAATCTTCCCCTACAAATAAGCATTTGCGTTCAACGTTTCAGCCTATCTTGTTCCATTTGTATCAGAGATATTGCCAATTCTTGTTCAGTAGACTTTCATTCTCTTGATTCTCTTGATGATTTGCTTCCATTATTTCTATTATCTGCCCATCAAATTTCTTGGACTATAGCAAAATACTGTAGATGCTGGAAAGTCGAAATAACAACAGAAAGTGCTGGAAAAACTCAGCAGGCCAGGCAACATCCGTGGAGATAAAATAGAGTCAACGTTTCGGGTCAAAACCCTTTGTCAAGACTAAAGAAGCACAGGAAATGAAATAGATTAAGAGGCCAGGCTGGGAGAGAACAAAAGAAAAGTGAAGAGACATTAAGAGGTATTCAAAATGAGACGAGATGGTGATAGGACTAGTGGAGACAAAAGACGGCTCTAGATTAGGTGTGAAATGCGCTGGCAGAATGGGAGACAGCTGCCATGTGGGAGAGAGAAAAAAAAGAAGGGGGGGGAAACCAAAACAAAGGTGTGAATAAAAATATAAGTAAAAATGTAATAGGGGCCGAGGTTCTGATCTGAAATTGTTGAACTCGATATTGAGTCCGGAAGGCTGTAAAGTGCCTAATCAGAAGATGAGGTGAAGTTCCTCGAGTTTACGGTGAGCTTCCGTGGAACAATGCAAGAGGCCAAGGACGGTGAGGTCGGAGTTGGAATGGAGTAGTGAATTAAAATGACAGGCGACCAGAAGCTCGGGGTCACCCTTACGGACTGAATGGAGGTGTTCCGCAAAGCGGTCTCCCAATCTGCGTTTGGTCTCCACAATGTAGAGGAGATCACATCGTGAGCAGCGAGTACAGTATACTAGATTGCAAGAAGTACAAGTAAATCGCTGTTTAACCTGGAAGGGGTGTTTGGGGCCCTAGACACATTTCCAGGACTCTTTGGTTAACAGTTGCTCTACTTTCATTGAGAATATGGTGTATTTATAGATATCCGGATGTAATTTGGGCTTGCAGTCTGCTGGACTATTCCCTAACCTGTAAAACTTTATGTGTCTGTTCCTGTCCTACTTCTGTTTCTTGAGCAATTGATTCCTCCTCTGTGGGAACATCCGAGGAAGGTTTTATCTGAGCCTCGCAGATCTCAATAGCCATAATCAGGAGGAATCGCTGGGTCCTCTGGCTCAGCTCATCTCTCCCACCAAGGCGCTTCACACAGCTCAATGTCTACTTCACAGAAATTATCAAGTTCTTCCTGATTCTCCTACATGTTCTGCTAAAATAAGTGTAAAGTGTTCAGTGCTGATTTGTCACTGTAACCTATATATTAGAGAGGGAATAGCATCAAAACAGGCATAGCTGTACTTTAAAAGAAATATAGTAGCAAAATATCTGCTCTGCAGGCAAGCAATATCTTCTGCAAACGTTTAAAAAAACACCCCTGAAACAGAAATTCAATCCAGGGACATAATGACCATGTTGTGTCTGTTGTGGCGGTCTGGAGAACACGTTTTGTCCAATGTTTCTTTTCCTGTATAAAAAAACAAACATATAATGACATTGGATTGACTTAGTCGAATTGAGGATGATTGATGCAAGTTGTATCCCTGCCTTGTCGAACTCCTGTAACATTGCTGAATGGGACATCTGTGGTCAGGGACACTGCCAGAACACACTCTATCAGGTCCCTGCCCACCTGTCCCTCTGGAGAAGTATAATAACAAAATTTACGGGTAACACCACATTGGGTATTGTAATTAAAACAGAGGAGGCCCACAACATATGCAGGAAGATATTAATAAACCTGCAGATTGGGCGTGTAATTGGCAAATAACGTTCTATATGTTTATATAGAAGTGTAAGGTGGCACGTTTATCACAGAATCACAGAATCACAGAAACCCCACAGTGCAGATAGAGGCCATTTCGGCCCATCGAGCCTGCACCGACACATATCCCACCCGATCCCCGTAACCCCTACACCAACACATATCCCACCCTATCCCCGTAACCCCACATATTTAATCCCCCTAACACTAAGGTTCAATTTTTTTTTATCATAGCCAATCAACCTAACCCGCACACCTTTGGAATGTGGGAGGAAACCGGAGCACCCGGAGGAAACCCACGCAAACACGGGGAGAATGTGCAAACTCCACACAGACAGACACCCGAGGCCGGATTCGAACCCGGGTTTAGGTGGAAAGCATCAGGTGGCTACATACTCCATTGAAAATAAGTGCCTAAATGGGGTAGAAGAGCAGTGGAATCTGGGGGTACTTGTGTACAAATCACTAAAAGTAGCGAAGCAGGTAAATAAGCCCATAAATAGCAAATAGACCATTTTGGTTAATTTCTACAAGGATAGAATTGAAAATCAGGGAAGATCTTGAGTATTGTGTGCAGTTCTGGTCGCCTTATCTGAGGAAGGATGTTCTTGCCATGGAGGGAGTGCAGCGAAGATTCACCAGGCTGATACCTGGGATGGCAGGAATGACGTATGAGGAGACATTGGGTCGATTGGGCTTGTACTCGCTGGAGTTTAGAAGAATGCGAGGGGATCTCATTGAAACTTAGAAAATTCCAACAGGACTAGACAGACTAGATGCAGGAAGGATGTTCCTGATGGTCGGGGAGTCCAGAACCAGGGGTCACAGTCTAAGGATAAGGGGTAAGCCTTTTAGGACAGAGATGAGGAGGAATTCCTTCACCCAGAGAGTGGTGAACCTGTGAAATTCTCTACCACAGAAGGCAGTAGAGGCCAGTTCATTAAATATATTCAAGAAGGAGTTGGATATATTTCTTAAGGCTAAAGGGATCTAGGGATATGGGGAGAAAGCAGGGACAGGGTACTGAATTTGGATGATCAGCCATGATCTCATTGAATGGCGGAGCAGGCTCGAGGTGCCGAATGGCCTACCCCTGCTCCTATCTTCTATGTTTCTATGTTAACATTGTACTGCACCATGGTTAGAGTACACTTGGAATACTGTGAACAGTTCCAGTCTCCATATTATAAAATGCATATAGAGGTATGCAGAAGCTGCAAAAAATATTTACTAGAATCATACCACAATTGAGAGGTTATACCTATCAGGAATAATTCAACAGGCATTGTCTCTTTACTCTGGAAAACAAAAGGCTGAGGGTTGAGCAGTTTTGCTAATATTGTGTTGACCCTGGGTTAGACCACACTTAGAATACTGTGAACAGTTCTGATCTCCATATTATAAAAAGGATATAGAGGCACGGAGCAGGTAAAAATGAATTACTAGAATTATATCAGAACAGGAGTGTTTTAACTATCAGGAATGATTGAGCGGGCAGCGGTCTTTTTTTGAGAAGGGAGAACACTAGTGGTTGACTTGATAGAGGGCTTTGACATTATGAAAGGGGTTGATAGGTTAGCTGTTGAGAACATGTTTGCACTTACGGATGAGACCAGAACTATGTGCATGGATATAAGATAGTCACTGATAAATCCAATAAGCAATTCAGGAGAAACATCTTAATCAGGAGAGTGGTAAGAGGTGGAACTCGCAAGCGCAAGTAATGGTTGAGACCAACATCATCGAAGCATTTACAGAGATGCTAGATAAACGCATGAGGGAGTAAGGTATAGAAGGATATGCTGATGGGGTTGATGAAGAAGGGTGGGATGAGGTTCGTGTGGAGCATAAACTCCGACATGGACCTGTTGGGCCGACTGACCTGACTCAGTGCTGTAAATACTATGTAATACAGCCGAACTGGATATGTGGTGCCTTCTGCAAGGCTCTGTATTAGGTATAACAATGTAGGCATGCCCTTTCCGGAGAATTTTACAGAATAACTCAAAACATTCTAGACAAATCAAAAATTTGCAATTATATTTAATGCCTTACCTTTGGGCGGGTTAACATTCACGAAATGCTCAACAATGAATATCACCATCACAATGACCACGAAGGCACTGAGGCAGAGTCGGACTAAGGGCACCATGAGATATTGTTCTGTGGAAGAAGAAACGAGCATTGATAGTTCATTGTGTGCAAATCTTAAATTAGTAATTAACGCATCCAAATTCAACTGAAATTGAACATGAACGCTTGCTTTACTATTTACACAAAGACATTGTTAACACCCGCTGGCCATTCCTCTACTGCAACAAGAACAATACAATAATGACACATTATATTCAGGGTAATAATTGTAGGAGTTTAACATATTTTCCTTCAAAATGCTTAACGTGTTCCTTTAGAACTCATTTGCCAGAGTTCATGAATGGAGGGAATGCATTTACGACGTTCTTAAACATGGCCATTGAAGCAACTACTGCTATTATTTGTCTGCAGTGAATCTTGTTGAATTTTACAGCTTGGTCAATGTTAATTCGGTTCGATTCGGTTCTCACTTATTCATACTCTTGTTGTAACATTGCATGTGTATGTCACAGTGAGAGTACTGGGGGCACAAAGGAAGGAATTAACGCTGTTAACTTGTTTTGCGCTGCAGTCGATGTCAATTAATCCATGAATTAGATTCCCCGTGGCATTGTCAGTATTGCCCAGTCCTGTCAGTAGGAATGCGAGCTCTGTGAGGCAAATGGCAGATATTATTATGTGATATTGGTGAATATATAATGCATCAGATTATCCTGATAAACTGATAAATTTTGAAATGCACTGTTCTATTCCGAAAGTCTGTTGTGCACTCAACGGATTTTTATTACTTAAGTAGAAGACATCATGTTTTATCATTTTGGGTCATGAGTAACTATGCGTGAAGACCGGCACTCGTTGAATTGCAAACATTTACAGAGAGGTTGAAGAACATCTATCCACCCTAATCCCACACTCCAGCTCTTGGTCCGTAGCACTGTAGGTTACGGCACTTCAAGTGCATATCCAAGTAATTATTCAAATGTGATGAGGATTCCTGCCTCTACCAGCCATTCAGGCAATGAGTTCCAGACCCTCTCCTCCCTCTGGGTGAAAGAAGTTTTCTTCAACTCTCCTCTAATCCTTATACCAATTAGTTTAATTCCATGTCATAGAGTCATAGAGCTTTACAGCACAGAAAGAGGCCCTTCGGCCCATCGTGTCTGCGCCGTCCATCAATCCCTGTCCAGTCTAATCCCATTTTCCAGCATTTGGTCCATAGCCTTGTATGCAATGGCATTTCAAATGCTCATCAAAATGCTTCTTGAATGTTGTGAGTGTTCCTGCCTCTACCACCCTTTCAGGCAGTGAGTTCCAGATTCCTACCACCCTCTGGGTGAAAAAGTTCCTCCTCAAATCCCCTCTAAATCTCCTGCCCCTTACCCTGAATCTATGCCTCCTTGTTATTGACCCCCCTACTAAGGGGAAAAGTTCCTCTTTATCTACGCTATCTATGCCCCTCATCATTTTGTACACCTCAATCAGGTCCCCCCTCAGCCTTCTTTGCTCCAAGGAAAACAACCCCAGCCTGTTTAGCCTTTCTTCATAGCGGAGGCGCTCCATCCCAGGTAACATCCTGGTGAATCTTCTCTGCACCCTCTCCAAAGCAATCACATCCTTCCTATAGTGAGGTGACCAGAACTGCCCACAGTACTCCAGCTGTGGCCTCACCAGCGTTTTGAACAGCTCCATCATAACCTCCCTGCTCTTATATTCTATGCCTCGGCTAATGAAGGCAAGTATCCCATATGCCTTTTTAACCACCTTATCTACCTGTTCCGCTGCCTTCAGGGATCTATGTACATGTACACCAATGTCCCTCTGACCCTCTGTACTTCCTAGGGTCCTACCACTCATTGTGTATTCCCTTGCCTTATTTGTCCGTCCAAAATGCATCGCCTCGCACTTTTCAGGGTTAAATTCCATTTGCCACTTTTCCGCCCATCTAACCAACCCGTTTTTATCGTCCTGTAGCCTGAGGCTTTCCTCCTCGCAATTTACCACCCCACCAATTTTCGTGTCATCTGAGAAATTACTGATCATACCTTTAACATTCTCATCCAAATCATTTATGTAGATCACAAACAGCAAGGGACCCAGCACCGATCCCTGAGGTACCACACTGGACACCACAGGCTTCCAGTCACAAAAGCAACCTTCGACCATCACCTTCTGCCTCCTGCCACTCAGCCAGTTTAGGATCCAACGCGCCAAGGCACCCTGGATCCCATGGGCTCTTACCTTCTTGACCAGTCTCCTATGCGGGACTTTGTCAAAAGCATTACTGAAGTCCATGTAAACCACAACCACAGCATTTCCCTCATCCACACACCTAGTCACCCCCTCGAAAAATTCAATCAGGTTTGTTATTGAACACTGACATGGATTTTTAGAAATCCCAAATAGTAGAAGCATAGCATCATGGGTAAGAATAAGTAGTCAAGGCATTTCTGCCTGGCAACAACAGTCAGAAATAAAGAGGCTTTGCATATGGCTCAGAAGTGAAGCATTGGCACCCTTCAGGAATTCAGGAAATGCAGCGTGCACATGAGACAACAGCGGAGACAGTTCAGACATGTTGACCGCAAGGTCTTGATGCTTTTGCAAGATTAGATAAAACAGGTACAGAAGCGCCAACCACAAGAAATGGAACCTAGAGTTAAGTAAAACCACACGGGGCACAGTCAAACAGAAATGCAGACATGTGGTTTTACGAAGGGTCACGAAATAAAACAACAGGTGATCATGTGACAATAAATATTATGTGACGCGAGTTAGGGAATCAGCCAATTAACAAATGTGCACGTGGGCTTTAGAGCCTGCCTCGGTATTTGTATGCTTAAATACCGAAGACCAAAGACAATCGGAGGGTCAGCCAGGAACGAGCTGCGGGAACTCTAAGCTGTACTCCCTGATCAGCCTATAGGTAACTCCGTGGACTGTTTGTAACGTACTGTTGAATAATTTTGTGTTTTCTGGGTTTTCAATAAAATGCTTGGCTATTTTACCATTTACAGACTAGTGTGCGGATTTAATTAATTTTATTTTGCAACAACAAACACTCTGCTAAGGGTATAGGTCCTTCCTATCCACTCTAGCTAGGCTCCTCAAAATGTTATACACCTCAATTAAGTCGTCCCTGAGCCTCCTCTATTCCAAAGAAAACAACACCAGCCTATCCAATCGTGCTGATCTCTTTGACGAAAAGTCCTATTGTCTCCTTCCTAAGCTCGCTGTCAGGTTTAGTCCCAATATGATCATGTGAAACGCCTTGTGACGTTATACAGCTTTAAAGGCACTATATATTGGACAGGTGCTACAGATAGACCTCTTGCTTTTTTTCGTGACACCTTCGACTTTCGGCAGCAAGGATGAAGCCAATGGAAGGCTTCCTTGTTTGGGGATGAATGGGAACATTCCTCGACATCTGAAAATCAAGCTGCTACAGGAAGGACTGAAAACCTTGGCAACAGCAGCAACTAGGGGAGTCCTCACACGGTTCCTGAGATGCCTTGGTCACTGAAAGTGATGTGAGAAGCATCATTTGGGACCGGGCAGGCTAAACATTAAAAGGGAACTTTGAGAGTGGTGGCAACTGGGGTGAGTTTGCTACGATATGGAATCGATAATGTTTGGAATCTCTTGGCAATGGCCTCGGATATTAATTAGATGCGCCGACTACGATTAGCCACAATTCAGTTGCTGTTTTGTGACGAAGTTGAGTTTGATCATGCATTGTCAAGGAGTCCAGATAAAGTATAATCACACACAGATCCGCACACAGGAATGTGTGGGTACCAGTAGACGAGGCTCTGAGTCCAGATACAATACTTAGATCAAATTGTGCACAATTCGTCTTTAATTGTGTGGACCCGACTGGTGAGCAAATAGTTGAATCACATTTGCACAACTCAGTATTCAAATCCATTCATCAGCTTTTCATTCATCCACCGATATAATGTAAACTGGACTGATTACTTCCTGAACCATTATCCTTGATAGGGAATTCCATATCTTCCACATCTCGCTATAAAGAGTTTGTTCTTGCTCTCTTAGAGTTAATATTGTAATTCAGTCCCCTTCGTTATTAATCATAACTATTGGGAATAGTTTGCTTTTATCGGTCTTCTCCCATTCTTTTATAATTGTAAAATTTTGCCTCATATCGCCCCGTAATGTTCATTGTTTCAATAAAGGAAGCCTCATTATTTCAAGGTTTTTTTTATTCGTATTTGTGTTTCATCATACCTGGCAGTATCTGAGTGAATCAGAATTGTACCATAGAAACATAGAAACATAGAAGGTAGGAGCAGGAGTAGGCCATTCAGCCCCGCGAGCCTGTTCCATCATTCAATGAGATCATGGCTGATCATCCAAATTCAGTACCCTGTCCCTGCCTTATCTCCTTATCCCTTGATCCCTTTAGCCTTAAGAAATATATCCAACTCCTTCTTGAATACATTTAATGAATTGGACTCCACTGCCTTCTGTGGTAGAGAATTCCACAGGTTCACCACTCTCTGGGTGAAGAAATTCCTCCTCATCTCTGTCCTAAATGGCTTACCCCTTATCCTTTGGCTTTGACCCCTGGTTCTGTACACCCCAGCCATCGGGAACATCCTTCCTGCATCTAGTCTGTCTAGTCCTGTTAGAACTTTTAATTTCAATGAGATCCCCTCTCATTCTTCTAAACTCCAGCGAGTGTAAGCCCAATCGACCCAATCTCTCCTCATACTTCATTCCTGCCATCCCAGTTATCAGCCTGGTGAATCGATGTTGCACTCCCTCCATGGCAAGAACATCCTTCCTCAGATAAGGCGTCCAGAACAGCACACGATACTCAAGATGTGGTCTCACCAAGGCCCTGTGCAACTGCAGCAAGATATCTGAAGTATGAATGTAATTCAATTTCTGATCCAATCCACTTGAAAGATTACTGGAAACTGTTTGGCTGTAAAAGTTTGGGATCAGCATTCGAAGTCAATCAGGCCTTGAAGTAAATGGAGTAGCGCCTAAGTGTACCTATATATTTTGCACATATTATGGATCTTGGGCACAGCTCGCTTACTGCAGACAAATGTAAGATCTTCAGTTCACCCTATTAGGCAGCATTGAAGGTACACAGCCAGACACTCCCTGGTATGTGGGCTGTCTTCAGATAGTGATGGACCAACGCAAAGTGGGTTGAAGATGAAATCGGGAGATACCTGGAAATTCTACGCAAGTAAATAAAGAGAGTTAACTAACCCATCCAGCATTTATTTCGTGACCATTATTTGAGGATAACAGGTTTAGATTCTGCGGGCTATACAGCAGATTAAGTTTAAGACAATATATCAAAAACAGATCCCCAGTTAACTATAGCATGGAAATAAGTACACCTCAGTTCGATTTTAAAGGGATTTGGTCACCTATGTTAACTATATATGATCCAACGAGACAGACATTGAGATACAATTGTTTTGAAATGTGTTGATACCTACCTTTCACCGTAATCGTGACATCTTTACTGAATGGCGAATTCCTCGAACGTCCTGCGACCTCTGTTTGATATCGACAACTGTAATTTCCCACAGAGCCTTCACTTCGGGTATTTATGTTGAAGGTCACATTCCCCTCATCGCCACTCACATTACGGGACTGTACAGGATTTCCTTTGTGACCTTTGAACAAGAGAAATGTTCCCCCTCTGGAGCGAATGTCACCTTTGCAGGAAATGGCAACATTTTCCCCGTTTGAAACTGCACCGGAATCTGGGTCCATGTAGAAAGTCGGCTCCGGGAGTTCATCTGTATCAAAAATGCCATGTGAAGTTTTGTTTCAAAAGTCTACTCAATAACATATAAGGACACTTTTGCAAAGGTAGAACTAAATCTGTCGTCTTGCTTCCAATACATGCATCGCTTTTTGTTATTACTTACAAGGAAAGGACAGATGGAAAACAGGATGAACCAGAATGTGCTGATTCTATCTTTTATGTGAAGTATTTCCTTCAGCCTGTTTTTTTTCTGCTTTCAAAAAATAGAAATTGTTTAGCTGCTTATTGTCCATCCCCCTTCAATCAGCACAATCTGTAACTTTCTTTGACTCAACTCTTTAACTGGTCCTCCCATTCTCAGACCGATATTTCATACATCTGATTCTGGTGTCATGAGGAACTCGGTTAATTCGGCTTCTGGAAGGTTTTCATGTTTAGTTCATTCAGTACAAATCAAAGAAATGTGGTTGGAATCATTGGAGAGCGAACGGGAGAGAGAGAGAGAGTGAGAGACAGATTTCACTAAGCAACAGCCAGTGTTCAAGATTGAAGTAAGGCTTTGGAATATATTATTGCCATAATATAAACATCCTATCACACACCATTGCAAACTAAACAATGAGATGTTGATATACGAGAATTGTAAGCTTGTGTGCATAAAAAAACGTCTGAAGTACAGTGCATTGACTAGAAATTAATGAATGTTGATGTATGAAAAATGTAAATTTGTGTGGGTATGAATCGGCTGAGGGACTGTGCATTGACCGGAAACTACAGAATGATGAATTACGCAAAATGTCAACTTGTGTGGGTATGAATTGGCAGAAGGAAAATGCATTCACTGGAGGCTACCAAATAAGGCCAGGCCACGTCTAGTTTGATAAAATGAAAATTGTGTAAAAAAGGAAGCATTTGTGTTAAATTTTCAGAAAATGAGAGACACCTATTTGAGTGTATGCCTACACTCGGAACTGCTGAGAAAACTCTGCCTGTGTTATACTGGGAGGAAATTATACTCTCTGTTTAGATTGCTGTTTATGGTAAAGTAGAAAAAATAATGTGATATATTACCATAACACTGAAGTCTTTACTATTCGACTGAAAAACAGAAGACTGTTTAAGAACAACAGATTCCTGTATACTTTTAATACTTCAGGCTCTCATTTATGTTCCCTGATACTCACAGTGCAAACACTCTCAGTAATCAGAGCATTGATATTCGCATTCCTACACACTATTGGCCTCCACCATTTCCTAAACGATACTGCCTCGTTAAAAACCAAGCATTTCATGCTGGTAATCGTTTTTTGGCATGCGTAGTTAAATTTTAAATAGGTTGTAAATGATCAACATGCAAAATGGTGCTTGTGGTATCCAGTAGAGGGTGTGAATTTGCATGGTAGCCTCTCAAAATACAATTACACTTTTCTCCCAGGTAAAAACAGCATTAAGCATTAAACAGATATGTGGTCAACTTGGGGCAACCTATTGTCATTTACCATAAGCTATGCACTTAGTGTACTGCAAACAAAGCTTCTAGCACAGTGGCAAATGATAAATACATTATAAATTGGGTTACCAATTAAAATTTGGGATCTGCGTATTTATGTTGGGGCAGATTTAGCTCAAGGTGACCATTAAGAAATCCGCTCACACCATGTAAAGAGGTTGGGTTTGAAAAGGAACATCCAAAGTCCAATGTAACTGCAGCCCAAGTGTCCTTCAGTTCCACTGGATCGTTTCATTGCTGAGTAAGCAAACATTGTTCTAATCCCATTGGGAGAATAGATTCTGTTAACATACCTCGCATAATTAACTGAATAGGGTTGCTCGGATGTGAAGATCTCCATTGTCCATTCTCCGAGTGTAGACATTCACATGTGTAAATGTCATCATAGCCAAATACTGCGGTGAAATCTAAAGAGGTGTAACATCGTCCTTTCGGAGCTTTCAGTTCTCTGAAAAAACCGTTATTTCGGTAATAACGGTTAATTGTGAAGGGACACTGAAAGCGACAAGTCATAGTTACTGTCTCTCCGTATAAAAATGACTTCATATGGTGGATTCACAGAGAATATTGGCTTCGGTAAGTCATCTGAGGAAAGCACAGTCCAAAGAGTTTAAACACCGAAAAGCTTCAATCAATTAACATCGATATCATTGTAATAACCTAAGTTCAACCTGTCCTTTACCAGTGTATGCCCCCGCACTGAAATGGTAAAAGTGTCAGGAGATAGCTTGCCCTCCGCTTTCTAGATCATTGGAATTAATGTGCATTTTTTAAATTACTGTAACAGTAACATGATGTTTTAAATAACATAACAGGAAAGTGCAACTGCAGTCATTTTAAAAACTGGTAAATTAGGTGGATTTGCGCCTCCCATTAGCACCCACAGGGGCAGACCAGGTTGCTTTAACTGAACCCCACTCCCCGGTGGTCTAGCAGGGCCCCGATGTGCGCGGCTCTAGGGCCTAGAAATTCAGTGGTCTGCGCCACCAGTTTGCGCCCAAAGAGGGCTTTTGCGCCAGTGTGCAAACCTCTGGCGAAATTGAGCAGGGCGCTAATGGCGGCGTTAGACTGTAGC